>NC_056749.1:525119737-525192237 GCF_019279795.1 Protopterus annectens | reverse complement strand
AAATACTAACTCTGAGGTCAAACAAGCCCAGGGAAAGGGTATATTCTCCAATCTAGGGATTATCCTTTCTTGCACAGTTGATACCAATCTGCATTTTTGATAACAGTATGTCAACACTACAGAGGTCATTTTTAGCTAAAATCAACCAATACTAGGGAAACCATGCACACACACACACACATACACACACTGATGGACATTCTGTTAATAAATAATAAATATCTGTAGGTGGTTTATTAATGACAGCCAGGAGGACCCCACTGTATAAACACAGCAGCAGACTTAAGCAAATCATGAATAAAGGCACACATAATCCCCTGTGTCTTTGAACAGTGTGCAGTACCTGTTCACTATGTAACTTCAGCTCAAATAGGAAATAAAATGTTACAACAAAATGAATTCAAAATACAATAAAATAGCAAGAATACTTAATCAGATTTCATTGTTATTAAAACATGTTTTTTAATCTTTGACAGCTGGTCTTTATTACTATAGTTAAACCCTTTCCTGAAAAGATAGTTTTTGATAATGCATTTTTTTTCCAAAAAAGTTTTATTTAGTTTCTAACAATACAGATATCACTAGAAAAAAAAAAAAACAGTAACTACCAATGTATACAACAATAATTTCGATAAGTTGTCTACATCACCAAAATCTGGAGTGATAAATCCTTGATTTCATGGGAAGATTTTTGCAAGCTATCTATTAAATACATATCCTCCCTTAAACTAGCATACGCTGCTACAAAACAAAAGCAATACTACCATAAATACTGGGGATACTTGCTGGATTTAATTCTTAAGAATTGAAATCTGGTATCACTCCAGGCTATTCTATTCAACTCCGATACTAAGTTGCCACAACAATAACTTAGACTATTCCTTGCATTTTCTTACCCTACAAATGCTATTACAATATACCTACATGTAACAAAGAGTTTGCATACTTCCCCCACACGTTTCAATATGCTACGCCCCTTCATTCATTCATTTTTCCTTTTTCAGTTACGAATACCTAAGCTTACAGATGTGACTTCTATTGTATATAGTATACATAGTTCTAGGCACAATTTATGTTTTCCTTTTTGTTAATATCTGTCATTTTTTGTCTCCAACTTATTGATAATGCTTTTTGAATCTAATTGATATTGTATTAGAAGTTGTATCTTGGGCGCCATGTTAAATGTGTCAGTTCTCATTACTACGGACAAGTCTGTGGTAATTTTCGGTTATTGTCCTGACAAGCAAATACTGTTTGCACTTTGGCAAGTGACATAAAATGAAAAGAATATCATTCACCGAGAAATTAAACATAAATCATTCTTGGAGCGTTGCTTTAAGGGGAGAGGTGGTCAGTCCTCTACATGTTCTGTCTACTACACATAGTGAAATTACAACCACTCCATTACAGATTTCTTGTACTGCTAAATTCAGTGTTGCATGAAGGTAGACTTCCTCTAGACTTCTAATGATTATAGTGTCTCTTCTTGACTTTTCTCATAGCTGTCCACATGGTTTACCTTAATCAGCATTTTGTAATGGTGGTCTTCTACAGATAAAACCCTTTGTTTCATATTCTTTGAAACGTACAAATTCTGCAGATAGTTTGAACATCCTTTATCTTCGATTGCATATCGTATACCAATGTACATCAATGGGATATTTTTAATGCTGTCATTATAACTTCTGATGGACTAATAGAGGAACCTGCATTTCACTTGTACTGGAAAAGCTACCCTGTGGCAAACTAGAAGCCTGCTGCTCTAGATTACAGAAGTGTACAACTTTTAAAATTAAGTTGCTTTCCCCCACCATGTAGACATACTTATTTGGCAGCCATCTTGGAGGCAGTCAAAGGATTTTATTCCTTTTCCTGTCTCATGAATAAAGTGGATGGCTTAGTGATTCAACTCATTTGGTTTTGTGTATGTTAGTAATTTAAGAGGTCCCTTTTGTTTTTTGATATATTTTGAAAGATAATAGAATGATTGTTTCTGTATAAGTAAAATACTGTCTTCAAACCAGCATGCCCCATAAGACATAATAAAGCAAGCATTACCTCAGAGTTAAGTGCTATTCATAAGCCTGGAGGCCTCAGAGAAATGCATAGCAATGTTGTAACCTGTTAACATTCACAAGTAGACATCCCAGTGTTCATACAGTCTCTGCATGAATTGCACAGATCTAAACTTGTAATAGCTGTAGTATTTTTGTTTAAATGTAGCAACCTGAAAGTGTTTTTTATTGAGTTTAGTGTTTCATAGTATCCTTTCTTGTTTATATACATAACAATGCCCCAATCCATGCTCCACTTTTAACATTGAGGCTTCCTCCAATGATTTTAGCGTGCAGCTATGAAATGGTAGTGAAGTACAGTTTTACTGTCATGAGTTTGGTTTGCATTAATTTAAATGTTTTCTATCTAAAGTATCATCCAGTGTGAGTGTTGCAGAGGTGTACAGCTGAGTAGCACAAAGACCTAACCGTGAATACAGTCACCATTTTATCTACACTCAATCTATATTAATAAAGTATTAATAAAAAGTTTACCCCATCCTTGCCATCTAAGCAACATGTGGTCATTGAAGTAATAGCCATTTACAAATTCAACATTCATTTACATCACGTCAGCCAAGTAAATAAAGAAATAAAATACTGCCTCTGTTATAAGGGAAACATTACTCAGATTGCTATACACTCTTACATCTGAATTAATTAACCTTATTAGTTTAGAGTCACTTCTTGGTTGTTTGTTTAGTTCAATCTTATTTCATTTAGAAAGCCTGTTGACTTTCTGCCCAATAACTTGGCTCCACTCCTTATCTGTATAACATCATTTCAATTAGTCTCCTTTTATATCTTACGTAAAGCAGTAACTAGATAAAAGTGCCACTGTAAATGTCTGATACTAGTTGACCCAGGACAAACACATTCATTTCTGACAAGCAAAACAAGAACTATTTTTGAAGTAACATGCAGCATGCAGTTAATTCATGGATACGGTCACACACATTGCCCTTCTGCATGTTTGCACAGTTAGGGCTGCCTGCTCCATAGGCATTGTTTTTCATTTAACTAATGGAAATGACTCTTCAGATTGATTTCTCTTTGACAATGGCACTTACTGCTCATCATACCCTTCAGTGAGCAATTTAGCTGCTTTTCCACCTATTCCCAACATAACTGGTTCTGCTGTGACTTATCAGTTTTAATGGAGTCTTTCTGTATGTCACTAAAAGGATTTTTCTCCTCCTGATGTATAAGTCATCTGACCCAGCTGGATCTTTTTTACCATAAGAAATTAAGTTCTTTTCAAATGAATTGCAGTCATATACTTTTGATTTACATGGATATTTGGCATTTCACATATTCATCTTCTAGACAGATGAAGGATATATTTTCACTGGACAAACCACTCCATTTAGCCTTAGCTTTTGTCTGGCTTTATCCCTGTCACCTCCAACTCTATCCTCTGCATAATCCAGACTGGCTTTTATCGGTACACATTTTGCTTTGACTTTCACATTTTCATTAGTAAGTAGGTAAACAATATTTGATTAAATGTTAAATATATGACCCATCTATTACACACATTTTGAACTGCAGTAAATATACTCTTCAACTCCTGTTTATTTTTTTTTAGATATTCTTAAAAAACAGGAAATATTCCTCATTCCCGTAGCAAGCTCCTTCTGGTAACTATGTCCCAGTAGTGTACTTCTCCTGTCCTGCCCCTACTGGAGAGGCATTTTTAACTTTTAAATACGTTTCACATATAGTTTAATAACAATCTGTATGAAAACACCAAACCAGAAGTCTCTGTTATTTGAATGAAATGAAATAAAATAAAGAAAAAGAAGTGCTTAGCATGAAGAAACTGCAAAAAACATTATATGACAGCCAGTTAGGAAAGCTTGCCAGAAAGATTTAGGGAAGGAATAGAAATCTTTCTGACTGTTTGACCGTATCTCATGCAGATGGCATAAATAAAAAGACAATGTTGCTTACAGTTAGAAAAGGAATAAAAAACTACAAGGAGACAGAAAATGCAAAAAATATGCAGGTATCAACCAGGAACTGCTTGTTTTTTTTTTTTTTATAAAAGATGCAAATAAGATAAAATAATTGACAGCCTTTTTAAATTAATATATATATATATATATATATATATAAAAAACGTTTACCCAAGGAAGAAGGCACTTCAGTAAAACCAATACGTTGTAAAATCCACAAATGAGGACTGTTAGAAGACGATGAAAAAAGTAAAATTTATTGCAAAATAAGACATAGAAGGTGAGCGCTTTCGCAGAGATCACCTCTGCTTCATCAGACAAATACTGAGCTGAAACTACATCAATTTATAGCTCAGTTAATCAATTAATACACCGCTCCTGTGTTAGTTAAAATAAGGCACTTGCTTCTTAAAGCAATATACATACATATTCTACGAACTATATATATATTCCTTAAATATTCAACTGAATGCCAAGTATATAATGCATTCTAAATACAATATTAAAAAACTATAGTATCAGTGTGTATATATTCGAGTACAGCTAAGATCATGTAATTATTAAATTATATTAAAATATATTAAAAATGTGTCTGTATATCATATACAACAATTCATATGCACACATATAAAAAATAAGTATAAATATACATACATATATATGTGCGCCTAAAACATGAATAAATGAGTGCATAGCTAACCACATCTATATATGCATGACATAAGGTAATAATACAAACAACATGAATCTTTATAGGATATAATATATAGGAATAGTATGGACTTTCAGCGTAATCTCCTACCCTTGAGCACAGGTTTAACACTGACATTCTCGTTAAGTCCATAGCCCTGATGTGAACGTAATCTTAATATCCATTTAAGCTCTTCCTGTTCAGTCAAGTTAGTAATATCTCCTAATCTAGCATTGGGGTATTGAATATGTAGTATTTGAAAATAAAATTTATGTTCATCTCCTTTTTGTATTATGTGTTTAGCAATAGCACTGTAGTCCTGTCGTCTGGTCACACAATATAGGTGATCCCTAACTCTCTCTCTCAGGCTTCTATTTGTCTTTCCGACATAGAATTTAAAACACACACTACAATGTGCAACATAAACTACATTGCATGTGCGGCATGTGCTATTGTTTCTTATTTCCCATAATCGACCTGTATTAGGGTTTTTAAAAAAAAACGTGATTGGTCGATATAGGCGCATTGTGCGCATGTGCCGCACTTTCTAGTTCCCCACTTAGGAATATTAAAGCTGTTACAATCATTATGGTTCAAGTAGCACAATTGTTGTTGTAAATTCTTCATGTTGCTGAAGGTAAAAGTAGGTTTATCACCTACTAAAGATTTGGTGACATCATCTACTAGCAATATGTTCCAACTATCACATATAGCTTTTCTAAACATGTTAAAATTAGCACTATATGGAATCACAATACCTATATTCCTATCAGGTTTATTAGGCTTGTCACATTGTCTAGTGGTATAATGGCCAGAAAAATAGGGTTTAGCTCTGTTCTGGCGCTCAGTCAATACTTCTGAAATTTTAATATCTATTAAACTTTCATCATATCCTCTATTTAAAAAATAACTTTTAAGAGTAGTTAATTCCTCAAATAGTAACTTGTCACTACTGCAGAGTCTACAAATTCTAAAAGCCTGTCCCTTAATAATATTTGGGAACGTAGAAGGTTTGTGCATGCTGTCAGCATGTAGGAAAGATGCTCTATAGCATTCTTTCCTATTCACAGTAGTCTGAAGGGTATTATTATCCTTTATAATCAGAACATCTAAAAACCCAATCTTACTAGCTGAGTAATCCAAGGAAAAATTTAAAAAAGAACAACTGCTATTTACTTGTCGATAAAATGCTTGCAACGATTTGTCATCGCCTTCCCAAACAAAAAATAAATCATCGACGAAACGTCGATAACATAATACTTTGTTGTGTGCGATAATGTGTTGTTGTTCCCAAGCTATCATAACTAAATTAGCGTAAACATTTGCACAACTGGTACCCATTGCAATGCCACTTTGCTGTATATAGTATTCTTCCTCAAATAAAAACACATTGTTTTCTAGCACCAGTTCCAATAATAGACATATGAAATCCACTTTATATGCATCCATCCAACCACATAGCAATAAAAGCTGTCTCACCATCATAATACCAATATCATTGGGGATGCATGTGAACAGGGACTCAACATCCATTGTAACAAGTAGACAGTCTTGTAAATAGTCTATGGTGTCAGAAAATTCAAACAAGTCAGATAAAAAGTGTTTGGTATCAGTCAATACATATTTATACTGTTCTAATACCCGTTTCAATTCAGAATCTAAGTAAATTGAAATGGGCTCAGTTGTCCAGCCTGCGCCCGAGACAATAGGTCTGAACGCTGGCTGGTAAGCATTTTTATGAACTTTAGGTAAACCATAAAGCTTGGGTATTAATGGATAGTCAACACGGAAATATTCAAATAGTTCATCGCTCAGTAAATTAAGGAGTTTACAGTCCATTAATGATCTATTAATATTGTCAATTATAGTTAGGACTTGTTCAAAGGATATATTTAAATAAGCATGTCCTGATAACATTAACTTCATAGTATCTAAATAGTATGAAGTATCCATCACAACGGTCTGTCCTCCTTTGTCAGCAGGGCGTACGACAATGTTGTTATTCATTTTCAAACTGTTTAAAGCTTCTCTTTCAATAGGCGTTAAATTGTCTGTCACGTCGCAACAGGTATAACCAAAGTCTTCATATATTGTTTTTTCAACAGCTTTGGTAAACAGTTCAATATTGGAGGGCGCATGTGGTATAAAACAGCTTTTGCGTTTAAAAGTATGAATATCGTTTGTATTATTCTTGTCGAACAATAATTTCAGACTGATGTTCCTAGCAAAAAGTTTCACCCCCAATAAAGCATCACTAACATCCATATGCGTCGTCGGAACAAATTTCATACCTTTATTGAGTAAACTAGTTTCACCCTCACTTAAATTAACCTTGGAAATGTTCCATACTAAGTCGTATGGTTCCACAGCTTTGTTAAAGTACATACCTGTTGGTTCGTTGTTTGTTCTCTCTTTTTGGTAAATTTGTGGTCGTCTATGTCCAACGACCTTTTCCTGCCTTGTCGTATTGGTAACGGTGCTAAAGGGAAATTCTCTCCAACAGCTTTCTCTAAGGGAATTTTCCTCCTTACATCCGAACCCAAATTTAATATTTTGTTGTTAGATGCTCGTTGTTGTGGGCCATTGGCCGATTCCATTGGTGTAGTGTAAACGGAAGGAGGTCCTTCTGGCGACTGAATATTCGTTGTTGGTACAGCGGTATTATTATGGGTTCTCTCCCCATTCTCTAATATCGGTATTTCAACTCCACCAGGGTTCACATCCCCTTGTTCGCGCTGTGTGGAATTTGTTACTCCTTGCATCAGAGCTGGTTGATCTTGTCGATATCTCGTCGTTCTGCCCACATCCCGATTGGTATCTCGCGAGTTTTCACGTATCTGAGCTGTACTTTTTGGCCATACAAAAACATTATTTGATTTAAAATCTCTTATGTCCCTTAAGAGTTTATGTTTTTTAGTGTCAAGCAGATTCTTTTCATATCTTTGAACTCTATCAATGACTTCGTGTAGATAGAGTTCAGTCTGCTCATGTCCATAGATGTTATTCAGCTCAGATTGCTGTTCCATGATTAAGTCACGCAAAGAAAACTCTTCCGGTTGGAAGAAGTCTAATAATAGTTGTATATAGGCTTGACTTGCCCCTATGTTTATTTGTTGCCATTTAATTAGCAACTCAGGGTATAAGTTGCCGTATGTGGGCATATTTAAGATTCGTAACCCCCTAGGTATCACCTTATGCAGTAGACTTGCTTCAAGGTGATATCTTTGGCAAGTTAGTCTCTTATATTTGTAGATGTTATTCTCAATGTCTTTCTTCAACGTTTTAATGGATTTTTCATTAGTATTTTCCATACTCAATAATGGTGTTGAGTCTTCCGCGTTCACTTGTAAAAGCGGATTCGAATCAGTACCGAGGAAGTTCCTCATTCTGCTGTAAGAATCTGCGTTGTCCAAGATATTCATGTTTCCATGTTGTACCTCTTCCATATTACTAAGCCCACGTAGGTATGTACAAACAACAGATAGAAGCAATGTCCCAAAGATATATAAAAAACGTTTACCCAAGGAAGAAGGCACTTCAGTAAAACCAATACGTTGTAAAATCCACAAATGAGGACTGTTAGAAGACGATGAAAAAAGTAAAATTTATTGCAAAATAAGACATAGAAGGTGAGCGCTTTCGCAGAGATCACCTCTGCTTCATCAGACAAATACTGAGCTGAAACTACATCAATTTATAGCTCAGTTAATCAATTAATACACCGCTCCTGTGTTAGTTAAAATAAGGCACTTGCTTCTTAAAGCAATATACATACATATTCTACGAACTATATATATATTCCTTAAATATTCAACTGAATGCCAAGTATATAATGCATTCTAAAAACAATGTTAAAAAACTATAATATCAGTGTGTATATATTCGAGTACAGCTAGGATTATGTAATTATTAAATTATATTAAAAAACATGTCTGTATATCATATACAACAATTCATATGCACACATATAAAAAATAAGTATAAGTATACATACATATATATGTGCGCCTAAAACATGAATAAATGAGTGCATAGCTAACCACATCTATATATGCATGACATAAGGTAATAATACAAACAACATGAATCTTTATAGGATATAATATACAGGAATTGTATGGACTTTCAGCGTAATCTCCTACCCTTGAGCACAGGTTTAACACTGACATTCTCGTTAAGTCCATAGCCCTGATGTGAACGTAATCTTAATATCCATTTAAGCTCTTCCTGTTCAGTCAAGTTAGTAATATCTCCTAATCTAGCATTGGGGTATTGAATATGTAGTATTTGAAAATAAAATTTATGTTCATCTCCTTCTTGTATTATGTGTTTAGCAATAGCACTGTAGTCCTGTCGTCTGTTCACACAATATAGGTGATCCCTAACTCTCTCTCTCAGGCTTCTATTTGTCTTTCCGACATAGAATTTAAAACACACACTACAATGTGCAACATAAACTACATTGCATGTGCGGCATGTGCTATTGTTTCTTATTTCCCATAATCGACCTGTGTTAGGGTTTTTAAAAAAACGTGATTCGTCGATATAGGCGCATTGTGCGCATGTGCCGCACTTTCTAGTTCCCCACTTAGGAATATTAAAGCTGTTACAATCATTATGGTTCAAGTAGCACAATTGTTGTTGTAAATTCTTCATGTTGCTGAAGGTAAAAGTAGGTTTATCACCTACTAAAGATTTGGTGACATCATCTACTAGCAATATGTTCCAACTATCACATATAGCTTTTCTAAACATGTTAAAATTAGCACTATATGGAATCACAATACCTATATTCCTATCAGGTTTATTAGGCTTGTTATCAGGACATGCTTATTTAAATATATCCTTTGAACAAGTCCTAACTATAATTGACAATATTAATAGATCATTAATGGACTGTAAACTCCTTAATTTACTGAGCGATGAACTATTTGAATATTTTCGTGTTGACTATCCATTAATACCCAAGCTTTATGGTTTACCTAAAGTTCATAAAAATGCTTACCAGCCAGCGTTCAGACCTATTATCTCGGGCGCAGGCTGGACAACTGAGCCCATTTCAATTTACTTAGATTCTGAATTGAAACGGGTACTAGAACAGTATAAATATGTATTGACTGATACCAAACACTTTTTATCTGACTTGTTTGAATTTTCTGACACCATAGACTATTTACAAGACTGTCTACTTGTTACAATGGATGTTGAGTCCCTGTTCACATGCATCCCCAATGATATTGGTATTATGATGGTGAGACAGCTTTTATTGCTATGTGGTTGGATGGATGCATATAAAGTGGATTTCATATGTCTATTATTGGAACTGGTGCTAGAAAACAATGTGTTTTTATTTGAGGAAGAATACTATATACAGCAAAGTGGCATTGCAATGGGTACCAGTTGTGCAAATGTTTACGCTAATTTAGTTATGATAGCTTGGGAACAACAACACATTATCGCACACAACAAAGTATTATGTTATCGACGTTTCGTCGATGATTTATTTTTTGTTTGGGAAGGTGATGACAAATCGTTGCAAGCATTTTATCGACAAGTAAATAGCAGTTGTTCTTTTTTAAATTTTTCCTTGGATTACTCAGCTAGTAAGATTGGGTTTTTAGATGTTCTGATTATAAAGGATAATAATAGCCTTCAGACTACTGTGAATAGGAAAGAATGCTATAGAGCATCTTTCCTACATGCTGACAGCATGCACAAACCTTCTACGTTCCCAAATATTATTAAGGGACAGGCTTTTAGAATTTGTAGACTTTGCAGTAGTGACAAGTTACTATTTGAGGAATTAACTACTCTTAAAAGTTATTTTTTAAATAGAGGATATGATGAAAGTCTAATAGATATTAAAATTTCAGAAGTATTGACTGAGCGCCAGAACAGAGCTAAACCCTATTTTTCTGGCCATTATACCACTAGACAATGTGACAAGCCTAATAAACCTGATAGGAATATAGGTATTGTGATTCCATATAGTGCTAATTTTAACATGTTTAGAAAAGCTATATGTGATAGTTGGAACATATTGCTAGTAGATGATGTCACCAAATCTTTAGTAGGTGATAAACCTACTTTTACCTTCAGCAACATGAAGAATTTACAACAACAATTGTGCTACTTGAACCATAATGATTGTAACAGCTTTAATATTCCTAAGTGGGGAACTAGAAAGTGCACATGCTATAATGCCTATATCGACGAATCACGTTTTTTTAAAAACCCTAACACAGGTCGATTATGGGAAATAAGAAATAATAGCACATGCCGCACATGCAATGTAGTTTATGTTGCACATTGTAGTGTGTGTTTTAAATTCTATGTCGGAAAGACAAATAGAAGCCTGAGAGAGAGAGTTAGGGATCACCTATATTGTGTGACCAGACGCCAGGACTACAGTGCTATTGCTAAACACATAATACAAGAAGGAGATGAACATAAATTTTATTTTCAAATACTACATATTCAATACCCCAATGCTAGACTAGGAGATATTACTAACTTGACTGAACAGGAAGAGCTTAAATGGGTATTAAGATTACGTTCACATCAGGGCTATGGACTTAACGAGAATGTCAGTGTTAAACCTGTGCTTAAGGGTAGGAGATTACGCTGAAAGTCCATACAATTCCTGTATATTATATCCTATAAAGATTCATGTTGTTTGTATTATTACCTTATGTCATGCATATATAGATGTGGTTAGCTATGCACTCATTTATTCATGTTTTAGGCGCACATATATATGTATGTATACTTATATTTATTTTTTATATGTGTGCATATGAATTGTTGTATATGATATACAGACACATTTTTAATATATTTTAATATAATTTAATAATTACATGATCCTAGCTGTACTCGAATATATACACACTGATACTATAGTTTTTTAACATTGTTTTTAGAATGCATTATATATTTGGCATTCAGTTGAATATTTAAGGAATATATATATAGTTCGTAGAATATGTATGTATATTGCTTTAAGAAGCAAGTGCCTTATTTTAACTAACACAGGAGCGGTGTATTAATTGATTAACTGAGCTATAAATTGATGTAGTTTCAGCTCAGTATTTGTCTGATGAAGCAGAGGTGATCTCTGCGAAAGCGCTCACCTTCTATGTCTTATTTTGCAATAAATTTTACTTTTTTTATCGTCTTCTAACAGTCCTCATTTGTGGATTTTACAACGTATTGGTTTTACTGAAGTGCCTTCTTCCTTGGGTAAACGTTTTTTATATATCTTTGGGACATTGCTTCTATCTGTTGTTTGTATATATATATATATATATATATATATATATATATATATATATATATATATATATGTCTTGACTTTTATGTATTATGTTAATGACTACTGTATGGCTGATGTGATAAATGGAAATCTGTTTTCATTTTGTGTATGATATTTTAAAAATAGTTTATATATATGTGTGGGTGTGTCTGTGTGTGTATGTTTGTGTATTTATATATATATATATATATATATATATATATATATATATATATATATATATATATATATATATCGCCCTATCAGATGAACGAGATTTCAGAAACTCAAAATTCAAGTTCTTACTCAGGGTCAAGCCCCCCCCCCCCCCTGCACCCCCTCACCCCCTGCAACTTAAAAATTCAACTCAGAGATCAAATTACAATGAGGAAAAGGGTACATTTCCCATTCTGCACTGTACCACAATCTCCATTCAAAACATACCTCTCAACTGTCCAGATTTCCGCAGAATGTCCAGAGTTTTGCCTCATATTTTTGGTGTGTTCCTCCTAAAATCTGCACCTTTCTGGTAAATAGCTGAGGATTGAAGTCATTAAATAATGACAAATATTTGAGTTTAAGACTCCACATCCTTCAGAAAATTCATGCTAATGCAAAACCTATTATTCTATCAATGTTCTAAGCTTGTAAGAGCAATAGTTAAAATGTGTCCCTATTTGTCCCCCCATCATTTAGTCTTTGCGCAGATTTTTTGCTCTAAGAGATTGAGAGGTATGATTCAAAACCTTTGCGTTTTCAGAAACTAGATGAT
The DNA here is from genome assembly GCF_019279795.1 of Protopterus annectens. Taxonomy (NCBI): domain Eukaryota; kingdom Metazoa; phylum Chordata; order Ceratodontiformes; family Protopteridae; genus Protopterus; species Protopterus annectens. Next base: position 525,179,468 of record NC_056749.1, on the reverse strand, counting down.
ATGGTCCTGATCATATGAATTTTGAGTTTCTGAAACATCAATCTGATAGGGATCCATGTATTCATGTGTGTGCATGTATCTATTGCACCCTGCACCCACCCCTGATAATTACATACACCAAATTCAAGAATGAAAAGCAGTGAAGACAGGGAAAAAATCACTCTGTGCACTGTGTAGTAATCACTCCAAGCAAATGTTGTCATCCTGTCATGAATGGACAGTTCCATAAAACAACAACTTCCTAAATGTTTGATGTAATAATCATACAACTAAGCACATTGTACCCATATATCTATCATAGGTTCATAGATTCATAGGTTGGTACTAGGCTATCGGCCCTAGGGCCTCTACAATCCTAGCCATAACAATTCCCTGGATATTTCTTCCCACAGTATTTACTTCCCTGGACCCCTGTCTAGCAGGGCAACTGACATGATCCCTGGGGTGAATATCCTGTCTACCATCCAGTCGTCAAGGTTCCTTTTGAAGAGGGCCAAGGAGGTGCTCTGCTTGACATGTATGGGCAGTCTATTCCAGAGTATGGGGAATCTCTGGGTCAGGAATCTATCCCTCCAGCATGTTTTGTTCATTGTGATAACAAGGTTTAGATCCCTGGAGTGTGTGGCTCTGAGGGATTGGGATTTCTTTAAGTGGAGCATGTCCAACAGTTCAGGGTTTGACATGGCCTTGTTGTTAAGTAGACGATATGCGACAGAGTATAGCTGGAGTTTATTTAGATGGTCAGCATAGGGCATCTGCTTTAGGCTTGTGATTCTTTTAGTGAGGTATTTCTGCAGCCTCTCCAGCTGTTGCAGATGTTTTGTGAGGTACATACTAAATTGGGTGTTGTACTCTATAATGGGTCTAATGAGGGATGAGTACAGTGGGACAATGACCTCCTTTTTTCTGGATGAAAAGCCCTTAGTGATGAGGTGTGCCACATAGAAGGATTTCCTGACTGTTGTGGCGATGTGGTTATCGAAGGTGAGGCCACTGTCCACCTGTGTCCCTAAGTCTCTCATCACACTTTCAGTATTTAGTGTACTGCCACCTATGTGGTAATTCATGGGTACATGTTTTTTCCCAAAGGGGATAACTATACATTTCTTGGCATTAAGCTTGAGCCCGTGGCTTTGGCACCAATCATCTGTTTCTCTAAGGCCCTTTTGTAGAATAGCTACATCATTTGTGGATTCAATAATGGGTCCCAGTTTGCAATTATCTGTGAACTTTGTTAGCCAGAGTCCCTTAGTATTGGCCTGTACTTCAGAGAAGTAGATGCCAAACAAGAGCGGTCCCAGGACTGAACCCTGAGGTACTCCACTTGTCACTTGTCTGGAGCTGGATTTGGAATCGTCTACTTTTACAGTCTGTGTTCTGTCAGTAAGCCAGTTGGCAACCCATTGAGTGACGTAGGGATTTATGCCCAGCTTAGTAAGTTTATCTGTGATTCCAGAGTGGGGGATGGTGTTGAAGGCCTTGGCCCAGTCCAGATTGGCTGTGTGGACTGCCTTACCCTCGTTCACAGCTCTGGAGACTGATTCAAAGAAGTCAATCATGTTCAGGAGACAAGATTGGCCCTTCAGCAACATAAACTGGTTGGGGTCCAGTGTTTGAAGGTTGCCAATGTCTTTGTTTATAAGTTCCATGATGATGCGTTCTATGCCCTTGCAGATCAGGCTCAGCAGACTGATGGGACAGCAGTTCTCAGGATCCAAGGTGGATCCCCCCTTGTGGAGTGGGATAAATGTAGCTGTGCACCACTCAGTGGGCACAAAGCCTGAGGTGAGGTTATGATTAAACATGACACTTAGGTGTGGCACCAGTTCATTTTGTAGTTCATGTAGTACACAGCCCAGGATGTCATCTGGTCCCATGGGTGCTGTATTCTTAGCTTTGGAGAGTGCGGTTTCTACCTGTGCGGCCATTATTACCGTAATTTGGTAGTTTTTTGGTATTGAGAGGGGCCCTTTAGGGGGTGAGAGGGGGGTGCGGGTGGCACTAAATCAGTCTGCCAGGATATTGGCAATATCCTTGGGATCAGTATATTTAATGCCATTCTGTTGTAGCTCAGAGCAGATCTGAGCATTGCCATTTAGATTCTTGACATAGTTATAGAATGCCTTGTGGTTGTCTTTGGAATCTTTGGCAATTTTATTTTCATAACTAGCTTTGGGAGGATTTTATGAGGGATCTCAGCTTCTTACTGAGGCTGGTAAGGGAGTTTTTTGCATCCTGGGATTTTCCTCTTTTCTGCAACAGTTTCTTCCTTCTGTTGTATAGTTTGTTTATGCCAGGGGACAACCAGATTGGCTTCCTTTTTTTAGAGGAGAGCATCTTGGTTCTATTTGGGATGGCACAATTCATGCATGAGTGGATGTGCTCATACAGTGCCTTAGTGTAGGATTCAGCAGTTGAACTTTCAAATGCCGTCTGCATGGGTGTCATGAAGTTTGTCACTTCTGACTTGAGTAGCATGAAGTTGGTTTTGGAGAAGTTTTTATGGAAATTTCCTTGCTGGGGGGTGGGATGGGATGTGGATGTCAAGAGTGATTTGCTTATGATCAGACCTGACCAGTGAGGGGGTGACCACTGGTGCGGAGCATCTATCTCCCATGTTGGTAATGACCAGGTCTAGGATATTGAAGCCCCCTGGTGGGACAATGGATTAGTTGATCCAGGGCACTGGAGTTTATGAATTCCAAGAACTGCTGGGAAAAGGTGTTGGTACCCGAGTAGTTTTCCCAGTTAATGGCAGGGTAGTTGAAATCACCCAGTATTAGGGTGTTTGGTTGTATCTTAATATTTTCCAGTATGTTTAGAAAGGTGTAGTGAGAATCTTGGGGCATGGTGGGGGATCTGTAGCAAGCTGCAATTTGGATTGCAGTCTTACCTGGTGTTAGTTGCACCTGGAGAATATCAGATGCATTGTGTTGGGCGACTAGCCTGGAGGTGTGATTATCCTTGGTGAATATGGACACTCCTCCACCTTTGGTGTTTCGGTCTTGGTTTGGTGGCTGAAAAGTGTGGTAAGAGTTGTAGCCTGGTATTGCAGGGGTGCTCCATGGAGCCTTGAAACAGGTCTCAGTTACTGCATAGATATCGCTGTCCTCCATTTTTAGGAGTGCCTCGAGAGATTGCATTTTGAGGTTTAGATTTCTAGCATTGAGTAGCATTACCTTCAGATTTTGCATGCTTGTATCTGTTACGGTGGTGGTTATGTCCTTTAAACCTTGCCTAAAAAAGGCACTATAGGGGTGGCAAGAGCTTTAGCCAGTAATCTGACAGGTACAGACCATCTCTAGCAAAGCATCGTGGTTTGTCACTCATGTCTTCCCAGGCAGACAGATATTACATCCCCTTTGAATGACACCAGAAGCTTAGCCAATTGTTGAAGTCAGTCATTTTGTCCTTATACTGTGATATCATTCTGGGCGAAGGCAGGATGCTACTCAGGGCTAGGGTCATACCTGCCTGGGCCACATGATCCGAGAGCTCATCCATGTCTCTTTTCATGTAGTCTGTCTATCTATCTATCTATCTATCTATCTATCTATCTATCTATCTATCTATCTAAATATCTATCTATCTATATTGCCCCTGCTCTTTTCTGACAAATACTAGCAGATCTTTTACATCCACATGAAGCACATACCAGCAGTTCAGAAAGGTAGGTCTCATTTTTGGCATCTCATATGAAAGACAATATGAGTATAGTATCCTTTGCATTTTATTTTAATGTTATGTAGTCAAAGGTGAATCCAGTTGCCTCATACAGGAATATATCCCATACACTTTTAATCTTCAGACATCAAAAGCAGGTGTCTGCTTCCTAAACCAATTACATTTACTTTTTTCCTTATGTTGCCTTTCTTGTAATTACCGCAGTCATCTTAAAATATTCAATGACTATAATATAATATGGGTCTTCCTTTGATGTAACATTTTTTACTGATAGGGAAATAATTAATAACAGACTACTGATGGAAATGCTGCTTTGCTGAACAGAAAGACATTGCATAGAGTGGGCCCAGAAGGAATTCTAAGAACAAACACATGAGCATATTACATAGCATTCCAGATGAGTGTATAGAAAACATGCAAATCTATGAAAGTACTATTAAGTTCCCGAAGCAAAATGTCACTCTGATAAAATAAGGGCTACTTACTCTATTTTCTGTGTACTAACTTGGGTGCATGTGAAATGGTGATTTCCTGTGTTACAGCAGACATATTTCATTGTCATTTAAGTGTAAATGAGACTGCATTGTTTTAAAAGTGTTTGCCTCAAATAAAATACAAAATAAAATAAATAAATAAATAAATAAATAAAAACTCCTATTGATAGAAAGCTTTGCAGGAACTGATCAAGTGGCTCATTGTGGATCAAAAGTCTGAAATATTGCATGTCTTGTCACGTCTGTATAATTACAAATGGATTTTTCTCTAGCAACTGGAGGTTAATAGTACTAAAAACTATAGAAAATGAATTAGGACTTAAATGTTTTGTGGTTCACAATAGCTTATAACAGCATACAGGGAAAACAGAAAGCAGGCAGCAGAAACATTACTGGAGGATAATGCACCATAATATCATGCAGATGTAAGATGCCTTCATTTAGTTAGATAATGGCACTGAAGTGGAAAATAGTGATGAAGTCCTAATAGCGCACCAGGACCACACTGCTAAAGCTACAAGCTGTGACCAAAAACTAATCAATATAATAAGCAAGCCATTTTTGTATACTCTGCAATTAATGATTCTTCAATAAGACATAGAAACTTGTATCTGAATCTGTGAAGGCTTACAGTACAAATGACCATGCGAAAATCAGACAGATGGGGCTGGTGGTAAGGTAGGTTAAGGTTTTATACTCGTATATCCACATGTATCCTTACACTCATGGGCTGACATCATACGCTGGACATATGGCTCATGGAAAGTTTTAGGGTTTGGTAGCCTGGCAGGATGTCAGTGATGAAAACCCAATCTTACTGAAATACTAAAGCAGTGATTTCATTCAGGGCATCTAAAAGTTTTTGGAAACAATCTCTCAGTTTATTGAATTCTGTGTGACGTACAGAACACATTACTATCACAAACTTTCACTCAGTGAATGTTTTGCTTTTGCAAAGGGCACCATGTCTTAACATGTTTCAACAAAAATATTGGGTGTTTTACAATTACAACACATACATGCACAGCTTGTATGGAATAACTTTTAAAATGTCCACTGTAATACAGGTATCAACCCAGTTAATTTTGCTCAGAGGACTCTTTATTCAGCATGCTCTTTATGAGACTTTTAAGAATTTGACTGCTATAATGCTTTAGGCAGTACATGCTATCCCTAAATATAATGATATTCAGGATAATAATCTCTCACAGCTGTTACAAAATACTAATATATTACTTATGACTTTAGTAACTCAGCAAGCACCAAGCACCAAAAGCAAGATAGTCGGACTCAGCTCCTCGGCAAAAAAGTTTATTCAAACCACAGATGTTGAAATTTAAAATACTTACTTACTTATGACTTTGTCAAAGTTGTGAGCATCTTCATTGTGCTAACCCTAACTAACACTGACCCTTCTTCAACCCTAACCCTATACATTACCTTAATAAAAACCTTCACAAAACCTGAACTATCCATCCATCGTTCCATCCATCCATCCATCCATCCATCCGTCCATCCATCCATCCATCCATCCATCCATCCATCCATCCAGCCATCGTTCCATCCATCCATCCATCCATCCATCCATCCATCCATCCATCCATCCATCCATCCATCCATCCATCCATCCATCCATCGTTCCATCCATCCATCCATCCATCCATCCATCCATCCATCCATCCATCCATCCATCCATCGTTCCATCCATCCATCCATCCATCCATCCATCCATCCGTCCATCCATCCATCCATCCAGTGCTGCTGATATGACTGCTGCAGTGATTCAATCCATAGTTTAAAAGTCAGGTACAGAATGGATGCAAGACTGACAGACCTTTTTTTCCATATTATGCTCATGACATTTTTTTCACAAAAAAAAAAAACATGACTGTGTGGACTTCTTGCACCATTCTTCAAGCTACTATTTTTTTTTTTTGTTTTAGAAATGTCAACATAATGAGCTTACACCTCTCAACTGTCCAGTATTTGACCCAAAATACTGAATTTAGTATTAAGATAATAATGTACCTTAAAATTCAGATGTCTCTTTTAAGAAAAGTCCCACAACCCCAACCTTGACTGAGTACATGGCTGTAGGTCAGTACCGAATGAAGACATACGTGGTAGCCTTCTGCTGGAAAGCATTACCCAGAAGACTTCTACTTGTTTCAGTCAATAGAATACAGTGAACCTGGGCTAAAGGCTGAAAACTTACCTCACGTTTGTGCTCTGGTAGAGAGATAAGTTGTGACATCTTACCTGGGACCCACTTCTTTTACTTCTTAGTTTGTCAAATTTATAGCTTAAAATAAAAGTGTGTGTGCCTGTATATCAGTGTATGCACATTGCACACACATATTTGTTTTTCAGGTCCATTAAAATTAACAAGTCACCATGTTTTTCAGACTGACAAATGTTTTTCTCCCAGTTACAGTGCTCTCCTTTTAATGAATGTCATACAGTTATTGCCAAATGTATTACCATTATGGGCTGTATGAACAGCCCATTCAGGTGTCTAACTTCCTTAAGGAATTATTGCAAATATTGCTTAAGACTACCTTATATAAACTTGCTACCACGCAGTAAAAGAATTTTTACAGTTTCTTTTTTTTTGTCCATTTCCTACACACTATTGATGTCTAAACAGTAAATGTTTCAGCTGTAAATTATAGAAGCCATCGTTACAAGTTAGAACCAACACTTAGATTTTGCAGTTGAAGAGCAATTTAGGTTCCATTCAGTATTAAAGAAAACTACCTCAATAAAGTGAAGATGCTTTTAGAGAGAGAATGCCCAGCAGAGTGTAATATGTACGTATTCTGATAATAGCAGCTTTATACTATCTGCAATGCTAAGAAAAGTAAACTTTCTTTGGGTGGGGGAGGGCGTTTCTGTCCTTTCAGTTTTGGTACACACATTTCCCAGATTCATTTATAAATGTATAAATAAATATTATATTTACATACAACCTATTAATAAATCTTATACAATGACTGGCCATTAACATTCAAAAATGAGCACAGTGATTGTTCAGCCAAACCACTGTGCCCGTTGTCAATCAAGAATATACCAGCAGGAAAAGTCTGGCCACTAAAGTATTAATGAGCAGCTGAACTTTCTTATTGGCATATACAACATCCAGTCATAACTCTCAACTGTACATATTTTTGTAGAATGCCCACATTTTTGCTTCAGATTTTTGGTCTGCTTCTCATAAAAAGTGTATTTTTTTTGGCAGATAATTGAAGGTTAAAGTTAGAAAATAATAACAGACATTTGAGTTTCAGACTTCATACCCTTCAGGATATTAATGCTAATGCAAAACCTGTTATTCTATCAATTTTCTTAATTTGTAACAGCAATACTTAAAAACTGTCCCTACTTTTGAACCTTTATCCCGCCATTACTTATGGCTTTGTTCAGATTTCTTGCTCTAAGAAGTTAAGATGTATGCTTCCAGACAAACAATGTTGTAAATCTGGAAGGTGTTCGAAAACTACTGAGTCAGCCACAATGTTCTGCAAAAAAGAATAAGATACATAAAAAAAAAAAAAAAAGAAAAAAGAAAAATGTACCTGCTACTTCCTGTATGCAAAACATCATAGCTGATACAGTAGCTTATGGTTCCTGACCAGAGACCCAGAGACTCCCCAGACTCTGGAATAGACTGCCCATACATGTCAAGCAGAGCGCCTCTTTGGCCCTCTTCAAAAGGAACCTTTATGATTGGATGGGAGATAGGAAATTCACAGGGGTCCAGGGAAGTAAATACCGTGGGAAGAAATAGCCAGGGAATTGTTATGTCTAGGCTTGTATAGGCCCTAGGGCAAATGGCCTAGTACAAACTTATGAACCTATGAACAGCTTCACCATCTACATTTCTTTCCAAACCACCGGTGTACTGTATAAGAGTGGAAACTTAAATCCCATATACATGCACAGTATATCAAGCAACTCCAAGACATAAAATTAAAGTGGAAGAACACCTTGTTGTCATACAGTGACATCATTTAAGAAAAGTAACTTTTTTTCTCAAATAATGTCATTGTATAATAGCAATAACCCATAGCTGGTTGTAGGTAATGCTGATTTTCCTTATCATTGGCTTTGTTTGGTCACTTTATCCTCATGACCAATGCACACCAGCCACGGGTAAATCCAGCGTTACTCACACTCAGCCTTGTGTTACTGCTGTAATATAAACTCATAAATCATTTATAAATTGGCATTCACTTGGTAAGGTATATAAACTGAAAGAGAAATATGACATTTTATGGCAATTAGCTGCCCAGATTTTTGGTCAGATATGCCTACTTTCCAAGGGCATTATCCAGATTTTTAATAGCTGCAGGTTGAGTGGTATTGACTCACTGCATGTAAAGCATATTAGAAATTGCAGTCTATGCTCCTGAGCTTTAAGGGCAATAGGTAGCAGAGAGACTATACTTTCTAGAATTATTTGTGTGCTTCTGGCCATAAAAACTGCCTATTCATACCATTTGCAGATTAGATTAGTCTGAAGAGGTAACAGGTTTGAGCAAGTGAACTAAAACAACAGGGTGAGATATGATTTTTTTAAATCTTCAGAGAAGTCAAGTATATAATTCCTTTTGCTTTTTAAAGGATAAACAGGTATTATTGGTGTCTGTCCCATTATTTATTTTTATATTTATTTGTCTGAGTTAGGCAACTGTTGGTCATGTGGGTTTTGATTGAGAAGCTCAAGGTGGGTGCGGAGAAGAATTCTGTGAGTCTTTGTCTCAGTCAGTCTGAATCACTTGAAATATAACTCTCATCATCACTTCTATGGGTAGAAGCCACTCAAATATAACTCTCATCATCACTCAGATGGGAATGTTTCACTTAATGTCCTCTCATTTACTTTATTTTTTATATTTTATTAATCAGATAAATACATTGAATACTTTATTACTAATAGTAACATCTCAGTGTATTCAGTCTATTTATCGTATATAACCTGTATGTCTGTCTGTCTGAGCAGTGTGTGTGTGTGTGTGTGTGTGTGTGTGTGTGTGTGTGTGTGTGTGTGTGTGTGTGTGTATTATGGGTGTGTGTGCGTGTGTGTGTGTGTGTGTGTGTGTGTGTGTGTGTGTGTGTGTGTGTGTGTGTGTGTGTGTGTGTGTGTGTGTGTGTGTGTGTGTGTGTGTGCGTGTGTGTGTGTATGTGTGCGTGTGTGTAGAAAAAGATTGAGTAAGAGACAGGGTGTAAGTGAGAGAAAGGATGGTTAAACTTTACTGCTTTTAATGGTACATGTCAATTTTCAGCCTTGCTAGAAAGACTACCACAGGAACCAGAGATCATCAGATAAGCCTTAGAGGTGTTTCTTTGACAGTTTGTGTTCCACTGACAGGCTTTTTATTACAGATGGAAATCAGCATCCATCACTAAGTAGAGGAAACCTAAGGAATTAAAGAAAACAGTTGCTTTCTCTAAACAAAGCAAAGCATAGTGTGAGCATCAGGTTCTCAGCTCTTAATTTCCTTGGTGAAGAATTAGGAGCAAAGTCACAAAGGGATTGTGTTTGTGTGGGTATGTGTATGCATGTATTTGACAGAGGGAGTGTGAGTGAGAGAGGGGGAGGTCAAAAGTGTCTAGCAGTAAACATATGTCTCAACTGCACTGCATTTAGTGGTACATGCCAGTTTTCATCCTTGCCAGAAAGGTTGTCACAAGAGAAGGAAGTCATCAGGGAAATCTTAGACGAATGTAATACTCTTTTAAGCCTTCTCTGCCATTTTTTGTGTCTCACTGACAACTTTTCTAACATGCTGAAAATCAACATGTACCTCTAATTAACAGTAGCATATGTGATGTAATGAAAACTTTTTTTTCTTCTTAAAAAGCAAAAACACAGCATGAATGATCTTACAGTGACTGCTGTCCTCTAACCTCATGTGGCAAAAAGTTCACATTCCTAATACCAATAATCAATTTTATGTCATGGGTCATAGATAGTGATTGAATCATCTGTGTCATGCTGCAGTCTGTCTTTAATTTTTTCCTCTGCATAGTTTTTCCACTTTGGTTATCAGCCTGCTCGAAAACAGATATTATAATTATTTTGTAAATATTGATGTCTAAAATGAATTTTATGAAGAAACTTAATAAACTATAGAAACCTATGACTTTACTGCAGCTTGCATCCTGATCATTTTCAGAATTGTATATTTCCCCCATTATAAATTTTGTGTGTGTATGTTTGTGTGTGTGTGTGTGTGTGTGTGTATGTGTGTGTGTGCATGTGTGTGTGTATTCATATATATATATATATATATATATATATATATATATATATATATATATATATATATATATGGGTCTACCTGAGATGGTCGACAAGCCATTTGATCGACACTAATTTGGTCGACAATTCATTTGGTCGACAGGCAGATTTGTCCTCCTCCCCAATGTTGCGCGACCCTGGAGTTGATATATATAGTTAGGGGGGTGTGGGGGGCACAGCCCCCCACATAAAACTGCTTGTCGACCAAATGAACTGTCGACCAAGTGAGTGTCGATCATATGGTCTGTCGACCATGTGATAGGGATCCATATATATATATATATATATATATATATATATATATATATATATATATATATATATATATATATATATATATATATATATATATATATATATATATATGTGGCATGGTACCAATAGCCGAGAGGACCAAATTCTGACTGTGTATTTTGTTAAGACAGGTGAGTGGGTTTGGAAGGTGTTAGAGTGTTTGTGTGTGTTAGTTAGTGAGTAAGGGTTAGGGTCAGGGCTAGGTGTTGTACATATGTGTGTGAACATGTGTATTTTAGAGTTAGTGTAAAGGCTAGGTAAGGGGATAAATGTAGAGTTATTAGCATGTGTTTGTGCATGTTTATGTATCTGTTGTAGTGGCAGTATAATGGAAATGTTTTTATTAAGTAAGCTGTAGGGTTAGAGTTGGGAAAGGGGCAATGTTGGGTTTAGGTTAGCATCCATTACTAAGGTAGTTCCCCCCTGCCAGGGGGCATGGGCATTAGGGAGCTTCCCCTTTGTTTGCCACATGAAAGTTTTATGCAAAGAAGTACTGTCTATTGCAAATGTGTATGACAAAGGGGTTTATGATGTGATGGCTGGGACTGCAATATTGTGTTAAAATAGAAAGAGAAAAAAACATACATGTACTAAGGATGATAAATGTGAAGGGGAATAGGGGTGTTATAAAATACTGGGGACAACCCAAAACATGTCTTTTTCATGGAAAAGAATGAGATTTCATAAGTAACTGTGTTAAAAGAAAATGCACAAAAGCAGTCCGGACAAGCACCGTAAAGCCCAAAAAAATGTTAAAGTCCTTATTGTGAAGGCTGTTTGCAATACAAGCTGTAACACTGAAATTGAAATCCACTTGCACGTATAAAGCCACACTGAAGTCGGAAAAAACTTAAACCTTAACGCACTTTATTGTTAAAACAAGCGTTTTCGCTGTGGTTAAAACTACAGCTTCATCAGAGGCAAAAGTAAAATGCAGTGTCAGAGTCAGGTTTTTATGCAACACACCCTCGCCTTAATTAGTAATGCAATCACAATGAAGGCGTGTTAGCAGCATTTCTTGCAAAAGTAAATTCAGGGAATGAAAGCTCTGTTTAGGAGCATCCTCAAAAGTATGTAGTTTCATACTTTTAAAACAGTTGGAAACCATAAAACATTGATGCATCAGCAGTTTGTTACATTCATACACTAAGCAAATGTGCATTAAAAGCATGAAAGTGTGTAAGAAATATATACACAATAAAAGCAGTCTAAAAACAATGCATAACAGTTCTGCATATAAAAATGTTTATAGAAAAGTGTTTGTAAAAAAGTATCTAGTGAAATCACTACCTGCAACTGCAGTTGGAAGCCTTGCTAAGTATAAATCTTAACAGTGGTGGAAAGTATATGTTACTACAAATTACTATAAAAGTAAAATAAAATGAAGTGAAAAGTGAAGTAAGACAAAGGTAAAGGAGTTATCTTTTATAGCTCCTCATTTTCAGGACACAAGCTATATTGCAATGTTCATTCAAACCTGGGTACGAAAATGAGTCTAGTAATATTTGCCATTCTAGCTCCTTATTCTCCAAAAAGAGAGGTACTGGACCCCTCAATTGCAATAAAATGAAAGCTATGTCCTTGGTGTTTCATTACGTGTTTAGCTAAAGCGTTTTCTTTTTTCAGTTTCCTTATGGCATAATCATGTTGGTACAGCCTGTCCCGTAGTCTCCGGTCAGACTTGCCTATGTAAAATGCTTCACAGCAGTTACACTTAGCTAAATAGACTATGGATCTAGAATCACAGTTAAGCTTATGTGTAATGTGGTACTTTTTGTTGCGTATTACAAAGGAATTGGAAGCCTTCACAAGGTGGCAATAGTTCCATGCCCCGCACTGAAAACAGCCTTTTGTTCTAGTCATTAGCTCCGTCTGTTTACTTCTTTCTAGCAAAGTTTTCAAATTATTGCCTCTCCTATATGCTATCAGAGGTTTTGTGCCTAACTTGTCCATGAGTTCCTCATTATTTGTTATGTAATACCAATTTTTATAAAGTATTATTTGAATATTCCTCGAGTCAATACTGTAATTTGTGATACAAACGAGGTCCCTGTTATCTCAGTGTTGGAGGTTGCCCTAAGAAACGGTATGTTCTCCCCAACCCTCGGATTAGCCTCTAAGTCTTCCTCTTGTCCACTGAAAATTTTGTGTGGAAGTAAGGGTAGAAATTGACCTTCCCTTCTTTTATTATTGACCTCATCCATTATTTCTTCAAATAAAGTATTTGGGTATCCTCTGTTGGTGAACATTATTTGCAAGATTTTACATTCTTCTTGGAATAGTATCTCATTACTGCACATCCTGGCTGCTCGAATTAGCTGTCCCTTTATGATAGCCTTCTAGCCTTCTTTTACTTGAATTCTCTTGAACTCATGGACAAGTTAGGCACAAAACCTCTGATAGCATATAGGAGAGGCAATAATTTGAAAACTTTGCTAGAAAGAAGTAAACAGACGGAGCTAATGACTAGAACAAAAGGCTGTTTTCAGTGCGGGGCATGTAACTATTGCCACCTTGTGAAGGCTTCCAATTCCTTTGTAATACGCAACAAAAATTACCACATTACACATAAGCTTAACTGTGATTCTAGATCCATAGTCTATTTAGCTAAGTGTAACTGCTGTGAAGCATTTTACATAGGCAAGTCTGACCGAGACTACGGACAGGCTGTACCAACATGATTATGCCATAAGGAAACTGAAAAAAGAAAACGCTTTAGCTAAACACGTAATGAAACATCAAGGACATAGCTTTCATTTTATTGCAATTGACCAGGTCAAGAAAACAGAAAGAGGGGGTCCAGTACCTCTCTTTTTGGAGAATAAGGAGCTAGAATGGCAAATATTACTAGACTCATTTTCGTACCCAGGTTTGAATGAACATTGCAATATAGCTTGTGTCCTGAAAATGAGGAGCTATAAAAGATAACTCCTTTACCTTTGTCTTACTTCACTTTTCACTTCATTTTATTTTACTTTTATAGTAATTTGTAGTAACATATACTTTCCACCACTGTTAAGACTTATACTTAGCAAGGCTTCCAACTGCAGTTGCAGGTAGTGATTTCACTAGATACTTTTTTACAAACACTTTTCTATAAACATTTTTTATATGCAGAACTGTTATGCATTGTTTTTAGACTGCTTTTATTGTGTATATATTTCTTACACACTTTCATGCTTTTAATGCACATTTGCTTAGTGTATGAATGTAACAAACTGCTGATGCATCAATGTTTTATGGTTTCCAACTGTTTTAAAAGTATGAAACTATATACTTTTGAGAATGCTCCTAAACAGAGCTTTCATTCCCTGAATTTACTTTTGCAAGAAATGCTGCTAACACGCCTTCATTGTGATTGCATTACTAATTAAGGCGTGGGTGTGTTGCATAAAAACTTGACTCTGACACTGCATTTTACTTTTGCCTCTGATGAAGCTGTAGTTTTAACCACAGCGAAAACGCTTGTTTTAACAATAAAGTGCGTTAAGGTTTAAGTTTTTTCCGACTTCAGTGTGGCTTTATACGTGCAAGTGGATTTCAATTTCAGTGTTACAGCTTGTATTGCAAACAGCCTTCACAATAAGGACTTTAACATTTTTTTGGGCTTTACGGTGCTTTTGTGCATTTTACTGGTTTCTGTTTGTCTGCTTTAACAGTATGTCTTCTGGCAGCCCTGACAGCCCGACTAGTCCACGATTATTCGCATCCAACAACATAACTGTGGATGAAAGTAATGATCTTACCAGTTTAATCCGTGCATTAAACAAAAGAATGGATTCTTTTGTCAGCAAACTTGACGCTTTGGACCAGCGCGTCAATTTTACCACACAACAAGTCGCCGGATCACACCATCTACACCCAGCCTTACCTGCTAGAGGATTACAAAGAGGAGTGACAGGAACTCCTTCTGACACTAATTCTTTGCTGAACCTGGATTCCATACTTCCAGGTCAACCTGTCCGTAACGAGGACATTATTGAACCACCGAATGGTGTTCATTCCTTAAGGGACATCCTAACTGGTAGTCCTTCAACATCAAGGAACGGAGTTTCTTTACCAATGCCACCAGGGCTTATTGGTGTTCCGAACTTTGGGATTTGGATTCAAAACACAGACAACTTGAGGTTTGGTACACCTCTGGAACAACCGGCTATGGGGCTATCTAACTCTACGGTGAGTGAGAACACAATAACAGACAGTCTAAAATACTTTGATAATAAACTACTGAAGCTGAAAAAACTTCAATTAGAGACAGTTTATTTTCAACAATGTATCTCAGAGAAAATCATTCCAAAAGGCTTGCGGTCCTCTTTTAACCCTACTGGAATTTTTAAAAATAATGTTTTTTGTGCTGACTTAAGGACATTGTTTGACAAACAAGGAATTGAGCTTATGGAACTGATCTCTAAACATTACAGCACACATATTATGAGATTAATTGAAGAAGTCAACCAACTGGACAGTTCCTTAAAACAAAACTTGCACTTTGATAGATATAAATACGATTACTCAGATCTTTTCCAGTATTGACAGTTTAGTGGATAAGTTAAAAGTGAACAAAAATAAAAAACTGGCAAGGGATAGGGTGAGCTATTCTAATGGAACAGCTTATCCTAAACTAATGGCTTCAACTAATACTCAAGTTGACAGTACTATTACAGAAACTGGGAATGAAAACAATGAGCCAAACCTAAGTGGAGGTGATGACTGGGATGAAACAGGAACGAACTTTAACTCAGCTGCACCTCCACGTGGCAACTATGTGAAAGTGCACAACACCAGAAGTGGACAACAACACAACCAACAAAGGTATGAAAATCAGGGAAGGCATTTTTTAGGGAACCCAAAACAGCCTTACTACAACAAGAACTGGTCCAGACGATAGTAACAGATGACTCTACTCCCAATTCAACGCCTATCACTAACAAGAACATGTTAGGTGACTTAAGTATCTTAATGAATGAAAAAGGCGACTTTAAAATCTATAATTTTTCTAGCTTTCACGTGCCTCCATCCCTGATAGAACTACTAGCATTCGGGAACACTTTTATTCCTACAACTAAATGTAACCTTGTTAAGACGTTGATTGACTTGAAATGCTTTGTCAGGAAACTGAACTTGCATGTAATGTTTAACAATGATGTTACTAACATGAATACTAATTTGAAATTAGCTAGTACTTACAACCCCCCACTACACAACATTTTAACACTTTTTGAAAAAAACTTGTGAATTGGACCTCAGACAAATGGCCACTTTTTCACATACTAAAAACGACCGGTTAGACTATAACATCACAGAAGAACAACTACAAGGCTTGGAAAACTTATGTAAAGCACCGGTCAGGGTAGTAAAACCTGACAAAGGAGGTGGGCTTGTAATCTTTGACAACTTCCTATATATTAGTAAAATGGAAACTGTGCTCGATAGTCCAGCTTATAGTTCATCGTCACTGAATGAGATGAACATGTCAATTTCTAGGACTAGGGGTTTTTTAAGGGACCTATTTATTAGTGGGTGCATTGATATTGACACCTACAATTACATTGACATCACAATGCCTAGGACACCAGTAATTTTTGGTATACCAAAATTCATAAAAACTTGGTTAATCCACCAATCCGGGCATTGATTGATAGCCGAGTCTCTTTTACATACCCCAGTGCCCAACTTGTAGAAATTATCCTGAGCAAATATATTAAGAAAATATCACACATTTGCAAAGACTCGTGGACATTTTTAAAAAAGATAAGTGAAATTGATTAAAGCGACTCACTGAACTTCCTCACTATCGACGTCATAGATCTATACACGTCTATACCTCACTTGGAGGCTATTGAATGGATTTCACTGATGTTAGATCGTTTGGGGGCACCCAAAAATGAAATTGATTTAGTATCCCAACTTTTAGACATCATACTTACATCCAACTTCTTCATCTTTAATGGGAAATATTATCTCCAGAAACAAGGTGTAGCTATGGGGTCCCCATGTGGTGCTACAGTAGCTAACCTATTTATGGCCTACTGGGAGGTTGACAACATTCTTAAGGACGTTAGCACAATGAACCACATCAAGTTCTACACAAGATACCTGGATGATATTTTCATCCTTTTTGATGGCGATGAGACACTAGCAAATGAATTTGTTTCTTCTATTAATAACACAACTGACTTTTTAAAATTCACATCTAAATTCTCAGAGCTAAGCATTGACTACCTTGATGTTCACTTGTATAAAGAAGTTAACAATTGTGAATATTCTTCAAAGATATACAGAAAACCAACTTACTGCAACTCCTTTTTACATTACAACAGCTGCCACCCATTCAAGCAAAAGAAGGCTATCATAAAGGGACAGCTAATTCGAGCAGCAAGGATGTGCAGTAATGAGATACTATTCCAAGAAGAATGTAAAATCTTGCAAGTAATGTTCACCAACAGAGGATACCCAAATACTTTATTTGAAGAAATACTGGATGAGGTCAATAATAAAAGAAGGGAAGGTCAATTTCTACCCTTACTTCCACACAAAATTTTCAGTGGACAAGAGGAAGACTTAGAGGCTAATCCGAGGGTTGGGGAGAACATACCCTTTCTTAGGGCAACCTCCAACACTGAGATAACAGGGACCTCGTTTGTAAATAGTTTCATCACAAATTACAATATTGACTCGAGGAATATTCAAATAATACTTTATAAAAATTGGTATTACATAACAAATAATGAGGAACTCATGGACAAGTTATGCACAAAACCTCTGATAGCATATAGGAGAGGCAATAATTTGAAAACTTTGCTAGAAAGAAGTAAACAGACGGAGCTAATGACTAGAACAAAAGGCTGTTTTCAGTGCGGGGCATGTAACTATTGCCACCTTGTGAAGGCTTCCAATTCCTTTGTAATACGCAACAAAAAGTACCACATTACACATAAGCTTAACTGTGATTCTAGATCCATAGTCTATTTAGCTAAGTGTAACTGCTGTGAAGCATTTTACATAGGCAAGTCTGACCGGAGACTATGGGACAGGCTGTACCAACATGATTATGCCATAAGGAAACTGAAAAAGAAAACGCTTTAGCTAAACACGTAAAGAAACATCAAGGACACAGCTTTCATTTTATTGCAATTGACCAGGTCAAGAAAACAGAAAGAGGAGGTCCAGTACCTCTCTTTTTGGAGAATAAGGAGCTAGAATGGCAAATATTACTAGACTCATTTTCGTACCCAGGTTTGAATGAACATTGCAATATAGCTTGTGTCCTGAAAATGAGGAGCTATAAAAGATAACTCCTTTACCTTTGTCTTACTTCACTTTTCACTTCATTTTATTTTACTTTTATAGTAATTTGTAGTAACATATACTTTCCACCACTGTTAAGATTTATACTTAGCAAGGCTTCCAACTGCAGTTGCAGGTAGTGATTTCACTAGATACTTTTTTACAAACACTTTTCTATAAACATTTTTTATATGCAGAACTGTTATGCATTGTTTTTAGACTGCTTTTATTGAGTATATATTTCTTACACACTTTCATGCTTTTAATGCACATTTGCTTAGTGTATGAATGTAACAAACTGCTGATGCATCAATGTTTTATGGTTTCCAACTGTTTTAAAAGTATGAAACTACATACTTTTGAGAATGCTCCTAAACAGAGCTTTCATTCCCTGAATTTACTTTTGCAAGAAATGCTGCTAACACGCCTTCATTGTGATTGCATTACTAATTAAGGCGTGGGTGTGTTGCATAAAAACCTGACTCTGACACTGCATTTTACTTTTGCCTCTGATGAAGCTGTAGTTTTAACCACAGCGAAAACGCTTGTTTTAACAATAAAGTGCGTTAAGGTTTAAGTTTTTTCCGACTTCAGTGTGGCTTTATACGTGCAAGTGGATTTCAATTTCAGTGTTACAGCTTGTATTGCAAACAGCCTTCACAATAAGGACTTTAACATTTTTTTGGGCTTTACGGTGCTTGTCCGGACTGCTTTTGTGCATTTTACTGGTTTCCATTTGTCTGTGTTAAAAGAAAAGGTTATATTTGTGGGGAAATGGGTCATGATGCAAAAAATTTGAATTGAAATCTTATAAATGTAATAAAATTGGACATTTATGAATGGATTGCAAAAATGAAAATAAGAATAAAGAAAAAGAAAAAAAAAGAGAAAATAAAACAAACAAATGGAAGAAATTTCAGAAGTAGTACAAATAGAAGAAAATTTAGATGAACAAGAATAATAAAGAGGACATAGAAAAAGGTTCTGAAGTAAGCAATGAAGAGGACATAAACTGGGAGGTAGTAAACAGGAAAAAAAAAAAGAATTCTACTGGTAATAAGACAAAAGAGAGAAAAAAATTAAAGGGATAAGTACAAAAGAAAAACAAAAGGAAATGGATGAAAAAGGACATGTGCCACTAAAGATTGAGGCTTACTTGGTACAATGGTTAAGTTTTTTGACTCACAGACACAAGGTACAGTGCTTGTTTCTCTCCTTTGGAAAGGAATGTTTTTTAGGCTTAGAATGACATATTAAGAAAGCTAGCCTAGTAATTAGCTATGAACTTATGAAGCCATGAATCTAAGGAACAGGGAAAATGGAAATTTTAGAGTGCTTTCTGTAAATGTGAATAGTATTAAGAATATAGTAAGAAGAATAGGAATTTTGGAGTAGTGTAATACATGTGATATAGATGTAATTATGTTAGAAGACACAAGATTTTTGACAAATGAAGAAAGATTACAAACAGAGAAGCTATAGGGAGGAAAGATAATCTGGAATTTGAGAAATGAGAGATGTTCTGGAATAGCTGTGTTCTGTAGAAATACAGTAAAGATATTAGATGTAACTTTAGCAAAAATGGGAATATTAGCCACTGTAGATTTAAAATGGAAAGACAAGTATATAGAATTATCACATTATATGCTTATACTAATTGTAAAGAAAGGGAAGACTTATTTCATCAGATTTTAGACCATGTAGTGATGAATATGAATATTATAATAGGAGATTTTAATTGTGCTTTAAGAGGCAAACATAAGAAGAAAAGAAATCATATAAGAAAAATGTTAGAAGTTATAAGATGTGGTAAGTTAAAACTTTGGGACAAAAATTCATCGACTTACAAAAGGGGTATGTATAGAACTGAAATAGATCCTTTTATAAGGTTTGGTTATAGGAGAAAGGGAGGCAGTTGAAACAAGATTTCTGATTATCTTTCGATATACATAGAAATAAAGGAAAACTGAATATATAAAACAGGCAAAGGAATAAAAAGGATAAATGAGAAAGAATGGAATGAAGAAGGAAAGAAATTAGACAGTTACAGATAGATCACATTACTATAAGAACATTTTACAAAAAATTTATCTGAATGGTGGATGATATTTAAAATATAAAATTGTTTTAACAGTGGCAATATGATGTGAGAAAAGTAGAGAAAGAAAAATAAAGAACTTATAATGATGCACTGGAACAGTTAGAGCATAATGCTAGATAGTATTTTGACAAAGAAAAAGAATTATATGAAAGAACTCAAGAAAAATACAAGAATTGTTATATAAGATATTTTTTACAAGGAAAAAGAGAAGACGCATGGGAGTTACTTAAGCAGATTAGTAAAGGAAGATGTTAGTGTAATGAGAGAAATAAAAATGTAAAAGTAGAAATAAAAAAGAGCTCAGGAAAATATTATGAATAGTGAAGTACAAGATGTGCAAGAAATGTTTAAAGAAAAAAGAAGGTAGCAAATAAACATGGAAAGTAAAAAAGTTAACAGAAAAAGAAAATACATTGTTAGAAAACAACATTTCTTTAAATAAGCTAGATAAGGTATTAGGATAAGTAAATATAGATTCAACTGCAGGCTCAGCTGGAATAGGATATGAAATGTATAAAAAATTGGGTCTATATTACCACATCGAAAAAGTCATTAATTGAACAGCTTTATAACTGAAAATGCTGATAAAAGAACTGTGTATTGTGAAATTGCAATACAGTGAATATCAGAAAATTTGCCCTTTCCTCACTGTAGTGCGAGCTCGGATTTGTTATATATAATTGGCAAGGGGTGTGGCGGCACAGCCCCCCACAATAGCAAGTTCTATTAACTGCATTTTCAGTTATAAAGCTGTTCAATTAACAACTTTTTTGATGTGGTAGACCCAAAAATTTAAGGGATTGCCAAAAAATATATATTTAAAAAAAATTTTGAATGAATAGTTAAATGAAAGTTTTATATATAAAGAATTATACCGTGGAATATTTAAATTCATATGGAAGAAGGAAGATGGAAGATAATTTAAAAAAATGGAGATTGACAGTATTGGATAGTATTAATTATAAGATCTTTATGAAAATAATACAAAAGAGATTTGAAACTAAAATGGAAAATATTATAAAAGGTAGCACATATATAGTATAAAGGGGAAGGGTTGTCAATAATTATTAATGAGAGAAAAATTGTGGATGATATTATTAACAGAAAACAAGAATCAAAAATCATGATAGGAGACCTTAATAAGGCATTTGACACAATAAGACTTGAAACCTCATGGGTAATAATGATATAATATAATATAAGTGAGAAAGTTAGGTAATTAGGTAGGTGAGGGTTTAATAGAAATATTTATTTATTTATTTATTTATTATTTATTTACATGTGTTAACCGGTTAGAGACCAACTGGGCCAGTAGCCCGTTTTTAGCGGAGACCCAGGGAGAAAAGCTCCAGACAAATTATATTACAGCAAATACAAGCAAAAAACAATTATTAAGAATATACTATTTAGTAAAGCACAATACAATAATACAGTAGTTAATAAGTCACAGAAAATAGTACAATAATCAAGGATGCTATAGAAAACAGATTTTTAGGAGCATAATAATACAAATATAGTTGTGCACACAGGTTTATCTGGTATTCTAATCAGAACTTTAGTAGCAAAAGGTGAAGACAGCTTAGTAGTTTGAGGTAAAGGAGAGTACAAAGTTGAGAAAATAAATGATTGGTTAAGCCAAGAGGTACATATGAAAAGTGGTGTAAGTAGAGTTACCACCTGTCCCTGTTTGTGAGGGACAGTCCCACTTTGGGAAGTTGTGTCCTGTGCAAAAACCTAAAAAATGGCAACTGCCCTGAGATTTTAAGACAAAATATATTTCTTAAGTTTTCTTTAATGGTTGCATAACTATGTATCTGAAACATATAAATATTATATGAAATAGCATAAGGAACTCAAATGCAATAAAAATAAGCTTTTATTTTGGTAAAAAAGTGAAGTTCTGTCCTTCGTACCGGCTGTGGGTATGTTTTGTCCTGCAAAAACTCATGTCTACAAAAAAGTTCCACTCTGGGCTTTTCAAAAGGAGACAACCCTAGGTGTAAGACAGGGATGTCCAATGAGCTGTATACCCTTTGCATTAGTTATGAATGCGACAGTATGTGAAATAAATTACAAAATGATGGTGGTGGGGTATATAAAATCTGAAGGGTTAAGAATTCAATTGTATTAACATATGTAGTTGGCATTATAATAACTGCAAAAAGCAAAATTTGGATAAAAGAAGTAATAATTTGCACAAATGTTTGTCTAGAGATGATAGGGGTGCCTTTAAATCAAGGGGAAAGTAAAAGTTTAGGTGATGTAGTCAAGAATGGGGCTATATATGTTATAATGAATGAAGGATAATAATGAACTTGAAGGAGTTTGTCTTTGTTGTACTGGTGCAGTGGTAGCATTGTCGCCTCACAGCAAGAGGGTCTCTGTTTTAATTCTTGGCCGGGGTGCTTTTTGTGTGGAGTTTGGATGTCCTCCCTGCATTCATGTGGGTTCCCTCTGGGTGCTCCGTTTTCCTCCCATGGCATAAAGACATGCATCTACAGCATTTCTCTCCGGGCCTCCTCTGCAACTTGGCTTCATTCCAAGTCAGACTTCCTTGGCAAACCAATGCTAAATAAATAAATAAATATCTTGTTAGGTATAAAATTTGGGAATAAAGATATAAGTAGAATTGAATGGTGAACAAACATTAGAAGAAATAAAATGAACCTGTCTGTTCTGGAGAACAAATAAAATATCATTCATTAAAAAAGGCTTATTTGATAAATTCAATACTAATCGGAAAAACATACTTAGCAAATGCATTTATGCTAACAACAGTATTTGAAAAGGAATTATTACAGATAATGTTTTCATTTATATGGGGTTCTAGATTAAACTCATTTAAAAGATGAGCTTTGTATGTAAATAAAGAAAATGAGGTTTAGGGTTAATTAACCCAGTATATGTGGCTTCACTGAATTTGTACAAAGTTTTAATAGTGGATAAATGAAAAATAAGAAGCAAATGGTAATCAGAAAGTAGAATGTCAAGATCTTTTTGGGGAGAATGGTAATAGATAAATTGCCAGTAAAATGAAATATGCCTTATAAAAAGAAAAGTGATGGAATGTGTTTGCATTATCAAGAAGAAGAAACCATGGAACATGTATAAAGTGTAAAAAAATAAGGGAGAAAACTATAAAGAAGATTTTTTTCGAACATATAAAATAACTGGATAAAATAAACATGGATATGATTAAGTATAGACATTGTAAAAATAGAAGTAAAGACTATGTTAAAAATAGATAAAAAGCTATTTTGTTATATGCGTTATATGGAATGAAAGATTAAGTGAAAGTATGCTTAATGGTAAATGGATTTTAGCAACAATATTAAGCAAAATCAGATGGTGATTATGAAAAAAGAAGTGGGGGGGTCTAATAGGGATGAAAATTTAATATGACTGTAAAGGAAATTATGAATGTGTGTAAACAGATTTGTATAATTATATATTTGTACATATATAAATATTTGTAAATATGTGAATATTTTGTAAATAAGAGGTTTTTTTGTATATAAATAAAGGACCCCTACTCTTTTTGATGTGGGATCTTTTATATCCACCTAAGCTACCACCAACTGAAGCTGATGGGACCTCAGTTTAACATCCCATCCGAAAGATAACATATTCAGGTGTGCAGCACCCCCCTTATGCTGCACTGTAATGTCAGTAATCCATCTAACTGGTGTGCAAATAGAACCTACAGCCTTCTGCACCAAAGGTGAGTGTGCCACCTCTTGTGCTACTAACACTGCAATAACTGCTATAATACTGGGTTTGGGTAATTTTTCTTTTCACTGGTATTGTGCAATCTCAGAGTTGGTATGTATAATTTATGTGTGTAGGGTTGCAGATAGGGCTTGAATTGTATTTATTTTCATATTTGGAGATTGTGACATCAAATATGGGAGCCAGTACAGTCTTTGCAGCACAGGTGCAATATGCTTGTAACATAATGTTTCAGTAAGTAACCTAGCTGTGGAATTTAGTTTCCTATTGTAATGCTCCTTTTAGCATGTTTTTTTCAGGGGGGGGGGAGTCCCTACACCCCTTGAACTTATATACATCAACTCCAAGATCATCATACCTGAGATAAAATAGAATATTTTGAGAAATGGCAATGTTGGACTTAATATATGTAAGTCTGCATTTGTGGACATTCAGTCTCCATATTCCTGAACTCAGCATCATGAGTCTCAACAATTTAAATGTTTAAAGTTGTAATCAGTCTTAGTGTTGAGAAACCTGACATGACAATGTCCAAGGAAGAAGAAACAACAGGATGTGAAACAACAGATCATATTGTGGTATTAAGTGCTTGATCTCTGGATAAAATCCAGATGACTTTAACATAGTCAAAACCTGGTTTCTTAGCATCATCTGATATTAAAAGATACCATTAAGATTATGTACCTGTAGCACAAACTCTAGTTTACTGATGTCAAAAGGAATAAAACCTGATATCACAAAGCTGAAGAATCTCTAAAGGCTATTTCAGTAATATGGTGAGAGCAAAAATCAGGATGGTAAGGAAGCCATAGACCATAACATTTGACAGATTTAAACTACATCCATCTTACCACAAGGAGCCCTGCTCAGAGGCAGAACAGTATTTAATTGCTTTTAGCAAAAGCCTTTAAAGGGCTGTGACTAGAAACCTATTATATCCCATTCACAGATTTTTTAAGAATGCTCACACTATCTTCTGAATCCAGCTCTAAATCCACCTCCAGACAAGTGACAATTGGAGTACCTCAGGGTTCAGTCCTGGGACCGCTCTTGTTTGGCATCTACTTCTTTAAAGTACAGGCCAACACTAAGGGACTCTGGCTAACAAAATTCACAGATGACTGCTAACTGGGAGCCATTATTGAATCCCCAAATGATGTGGATACTCTACAAAAGGGCCTTACAGAAACAGATGCTTGGTGCCAGAGCCATGGGCTCAAGCTCAATGTCAAGAAATGTATAGTTATCTTCTTTGGGAAAAAACATGTACCCATGAATTACCACATAGGTGGCAGTACACTAAACACTGAAAGTGTGATAAGAGACTTAGGGACACAGGTGGACAGTGGTTTCACCTTTAATAACCACATCGCCACAACAGTCAGGAAATCCTTCTATGTGGAACAACTCATTACTAAGGGCTTTTCATCCAGAAAAAAAGGAGGTCATTGTCCCACTGTACTCATCCCTCATTAGACCCATTATAGAAAATAATGCCCCGTTTGGTATGTACCTCTCAAGGCATCTACAACAACTGGAAAGGCCACAGAAATACCTCACTAAAAGAATCACAGGCCTAAAGCAGATGCCCTACGCTGACTGCCTTACAAAACTCTAGCTATACTCGATCGCATCTCATCTACTCAGAAGCGATCTCTGCTTAACATACAAAGCCATGTCAAACCCAGAACTGTTGGACATGCTACACTTAAAGAAATCCCAATCCCTCAGAGCCACATGCTCCAGGGATCTAAACCTTATCATCACAATAAACAAAACATGCTGGAGGGATAGTTTCCTGACCCAGAGACTCCCCAGACTCCAGAATAGACTGCCCATACATGTCAAGCAGAGCACCTCTTTGTCCCTCTTCTAAAGGAACCTTGATGATTGGATGGGAGAAAGGAAATTCACCCCGGAGATCACGTCAGTCATCCTGTAGACAGGGATCCAAGGAAGTAAATAGTGTGGGAAGAAATAGCCAGGGAATTGCTATGGCTAGGCTTGTATAGGTCCTAGGGCTGATAGCCTAGTACCAACCTATGAACCTATGAAATTGATGAAGTACAGAAAGTAATATATGTAGATTGCTTTGCGTATGCAAGTGTGTGGTATGGAAGAACCATTATTTTAGGGCTAGCAACCCGGCAGTGTGAAACTTAGCTCTAGATGACTTGCACTATTGAAGTGACACTGTGACCCCATGTGCAAAATTGGGAAAAGGAGTTGCCAAAGAATAGATTTAAGAAATGCTTTACCACTCAATCCTCTGAACATCATGATGCTTGATGTGGGAGGTAATTCAAGAGCAAAGTGCACCAAGAAGAGGCTAGGCCTTGAAATGTATTCTAACAAGTCTAAGGTCATCACATACATAAAGAATATTAAATCAAGAGTATGAATATATGTAAGGGTCATAGAGGTAGTAACCTAAACAGGCTTCCATACCACACACTTGCATATTCATATCCCTTCATAATACAGGAGTCATCACAAACCTATGTTTTGAAGTCATCAAGAATCACAAGGTTTTGCTGAACAACCTGATGGCAAACAACAAAATCCATGAAGCTCGTGTATGAATATTCTCATGCAACTGGATGGATTGGAGGTGAAGAGAAAGCTATTTTCTCTTTATGTAGAGGATATATTTAGCCTGGGCTAATTAGAAATTGGATATGTAAAAATGACGTACCCTCACTCTAATCATGACTTATCTAGGCCATTGAAGAATTGTAAAAGCTGCCAGTATTGAAGCCAAAACTACCAGGACATGTCAAGCAAGGTCTACTTCATGCAATAAGTTAGAAATAAACACATAATTATTGTAGCTGGACCATGCATTAGTATTTAGGCCATAAGTGAGGTCACTGGAGGACAAGTCTCACTAACCTTCTGTAGAAGACAAACTAAAATATTGGGTGTAACTTGAATGAAGATGGACAAATCAGATTTTTTTTTACTACAGGCTAAAGGTTAAAGGTCTAAGTATCCTCCATTTGTGAGAACCCATAAGTGTCCACAAAATGCTAATGCCTATATAAAATAGAGAACTAATAGAGGTAGAAGGAGAACCTCACAGGTTGGAGAGCAACAAGAGCAGTTTTGATTTAATATACTATCCCATGGCAGATGTTAAGGCTCATAATAAAGAACAGGCATAATAAGAAATATAAAAAAGCTCAAGCAATAATGAATGACTACAGACATAACCAGATAAACAGGCTAGATTGAAGCAGATGAAATTGTTTAGATAACTAAGCTTCAAATAAAACAGGATTACAGGCTTAAGCAAGCTGTAAATGAGTAAAACTGATCAATTTGGATTATACTCTGACTCTTCGAAAAACAGTCAATAAAAGAGAATGTATTTCTAATGAATGATACAAAGTCGACAGAATTTGAGGTAAACACTAGAAATGGCTATACAGTAAGAAAGCTCCAAGTTAAAGAAACATAACTACACCCAATAATGCCCTGAGATAAATGCAAAATTCCTTAGTTATTACTGATGGGGCAAACCATGATTTTAAATATTATGACATTAATTTGAATAAGGTAATCTAATTGTGAACTTTTAACTGAGCTGAAAGGATCATGTTCAACAACTCCAAACTAGTATCACTCACAAATTGTCTACCGTAGCCAGTGTAAATGGCAACTAAACCAGCTGGACTATTAAAGTATACTACCATATTGTCCAACAAGTAAAAGAGTAAGTCACAAGAAATCCCTTTAAAAATTGCCAAAATGCCAAAATATGCTAACTTGCTGACTCTGACCCAGCAAAAATACAATTCCTTTAGCAATCCATGCAGAACCAAAAGCCAAACTCTAATATGAATAGATGTTCTCAGCCAAGATACAGCCTCTCAAAATGGATGTCTGTTTTGAAGGTCACAAAAAGTAAATTATACAAGAGCAATTATAGGTCCATTGGCATAGAAGAATCAAGCTTTTACTATAATCCAGGCAACAAGGATTTAATTGGTGGCTCAGACATCTGCAGGAGCTGACATGAGATGATGAACCTGCTCTACTGCATTGTTTGATGAGAACTGCTACATCCAACACATGATGTGACTATGCTGAAAAATAAACAATGATAATCATGCATTTTCCACAATGAAACAAGGAAAGCCTTGTTTGCATCAGAATATTGCAGTGAAAATTCTCTACTACTGCTAAGAAAGTATATAACATTTTTAGTTTTATTCAGTATATTTCCTTGCTACCTGTTCAGGTTGGATATCTCATCTAACAATTTAGAGACACAATGTTTTGCTTTGATATCAATATTTGATCTTCTTTTCTCCTTCTATTTCTGTGTTCTTTTGTTGCAATACCTAGCATTTCTTATTTGCTCTACACTATCAATGAATGAATCATTATCTCTAGTATGTTTCAGTGATAAGTTTTGATGTGAATAAGTAATCAGGCAATAGAGGCAACAATCTGTCTTTAAACACCAAAAGTGGTTCTTGCATATAAGATGAGCATGTCTAAGTCTGTTTGTTTTCTACTCTCTCACACTTATTAGCTTTGAGTGTACGGCATGTTTCATTGAATCATACCTCATTTCATGAAGGCTGTGACACCACTAAGGTAAGATGTTTGCCACTTTCTTTTACCTTGTTAGGCCCATATTTGTTTTGAGGTGTTTGACTACAGGGCGATCACCTGCAGTGACTGAGCTGGGATTATATCTGTCTGGGAAGTCAAGACTCAAACAGCTATCTACTCTGACCAGTCCATCAAATCTGGTGTCTAAATATTGTTGCTTCTCTACCAGTGATCTTGGCCTCATTAATAACAATTGTGTTTTACAGTGGTTATTCCACTTATTTAATTCATAAGTTTTTCCAGAGACATGATTAATGGACCTTGTGCAAGCTCTTTGTAAGATTTCTAATAGGTCATCCATATATCATATCCACAAAAATTGAAAGAAAGGATGAAAGAAGTTAGGAAATAAATAAAGAAAGAATGAAACAAAGTACAGTAAAAGACACGACAAGTAGATACTTAATTCATAGGGGTTTCCATACGCATGGTTTATGGAACTTGAGCTGGCTCATTATTATATTACCACATATTACAACCACAAAAAAAAAAAAAAGAATCACAATCACAGAAGACATAGCAAGCAGTTTCCTTAATGAAAAAAAATTTATTCTGCGTGAATGTCACTGTCAGTACTTTCTTTTAAGAGACATGGCTACCAAGATAATGGAAATGTTTAATTATCCCCAAGTTTGCTCCTTCATGGTGACATGGTGGAAGGTCATTTACAAATCCTTTTTAGTTGATAGACCACCTTAGTTTCTTGATGACTTTGATATATTGTAGAAAAGATGTGTAGCACAAATGAGAGGTCACTTATAGTACATGTGAGATACAAATTATACATCAGAATAAAGGATATTGATGATACACAGCATGAGAACTTTGGTCACTAAACAGACATCCGATACTGAAAAACTGAGACTTCTTTTTAAAACCAGTAGTAGTAGTATTAGCATGCTGATGGTTGGTGGGGACTACAAATGCTGCCTAGAAAGTTTTGAGTGATGAATTATTCTTTTTGAGCACAGTGGGAATGATAAACTGAAGTGATAATGAACCATCATTGATAAAGTTGTTAGTCATCAGGTAAATCAAAAATCCTGAAATCAAAGAAATTTATATCAGACTGTTGCCAGCAGATCATGGAGCCACTTATACATTAAACAATGTTAACACATAATTATATTTAAGGAGAGGTTTGGTTCTTGGGTTGGTCAGAGGAAATTCATTAACAATGCAAAGGATTCTGTGTTTCTTGAAGGCCTCAAAACTTGAATATATGTGTGCTTGAACATATTAACTAATAAACTTATCTTAATGAAATTGTAGGCCGGCCTAATATAGACCATCAACTTCCACATACCATTGCAGCTGATGGAGTCAAGGTACTTGCCAGATTGATAAAAGCTATATACAAGTTCTGATGGTATTTCCTAGACTTTTATTGGATCATTTAATTTCTCTCTGATATGTTCTGAATCTGCACTGAAATTTTGGCAAGATTTCTTGTTCGTTGGGAAGGAGATGGTTCAGAAAGCTACAGGCACAAAATTCTGAGAGGCTAACCCACAGTGGTAGTGCTGCGGTAGCATTGTCACCTCGCGGTAAGACGCTGTCCGGTTCGATTCTCAGCTAGAGCGTCTTCTTCATGGAGACATGCATGAATGGGCATACCTTTGTTGAAGGTTGTGCATCAGGACTGGTAATTCGGCATGTAAAACTCAACTACCAATCATTAGCAGACCGGAGTTCCGCTGTGGCGACCCCTAACCGGGAAAAGCTGACTCAGAAGTCAGTGCGCTGAAATGCCTAGTCATTGACTTGTCTTGCTTCTAACAGATGAAAACAATTGTTTGTATTGCTTTTTGCCACTTTGCCTTCAGATCATCAGTCCCCCCATTCATCCCACTTGGGAGAGGGTCAGCCAGGAGAGGCCAACATTTAGGTAGCCATCAGGGGTGGATTGACTTTTTCTGTTTTTCTGCTCTACCCCTCTCATGTAGTCTATGCAGCACAAAAAGGAGTGTACAATGAGCTTCCTGTGGAGGCTAGCCCCTCACTTCCACAGTGGTTATTCATCCATGTACCCCTGTTCACACATGAAGCATGAATGGTGGTTTCCTGCAGTTTCACCAAGGAAGTTGACTGACTCATTGTGCCTCTGAGTGAATGAAACTCTACACATCCCCTTGGAAGAGGCAAGCAGGCCAAGCCTCTTCACTCTTCATCTTCTCTGCTTGGCTCCTCTAGTGCCAGGGCCAATAATTGACCCTGGTCACCTGGGTGACAGCCAAGGCTCCATCTGTCTACACCACAGAGCCAGGTTATTATGCTAGCTATGTTTGCTTTCACAAAATCCTCTGTAATATTTTCCTTCTTGTGCCAAAACAATTACTAGTTCTGCAGCTCAGCTATGAAGATTGCAATCATTATGTTATCTAGTCTTGCAACGTTGTTGTTGTTTTCTTTAATGGTACTTAGTGACATTCTTAGTATTGCTTTGTACCAAAGATGACTTAAGGCTGAGAACTGTGTCAAAGGTTTTTTTTTTTTTTTTGCAAAGTTTGAATAGCCTCATTTCCTTTCAGAGGCATCAGTCCATTTTTGGCCTACAGAGGAGTAGTAACTTCAAGAAACAGACTATAAATGGCCCTGATAGCCTTGCAGAAGTTCTTTATGTCATGCATTTTTATACTGAAAGTGAATCACCATATCCTTTTTGTGCAACACTTTCTTTTTGATATCTTATTTTTTTTTATTTTTGCGTCTGCCCTCAATTAATGAAATCACATTTTCTTTTATGGATACGAGATGTCATCTTGCTGTCTGTACTTAATGTTTCTTTTATATCTGTAAAGGTCTTGAATCTCAGTAGGTATTATTTTCATCAAACTTCCTTGGCAATAGTAGTGTCATATGATCAAAGGATTCATCAGTTTCCAAGTGGATGATAACCTTAACCTCCATGCAGCATATCTCAGTGCTGTCGTTATCTGTGTGCAGACCTTTTTGCATGTTGTTCTGCACCCAGTGGCCTTGAAGGAATTATATGCATTGACTCTTGTCTGCCTTAGATGCTGTGAGAGTGAGCCAGTAGGTAATGAGAGATCTGAAAAAGTAATGGGCTTTTCAGCAGCTGTTGACTCTGTTCATGTCTCTTATTATTTCTGTTACTTTTTATCAAATTTTACATACTCACAAGAGTTGATCAAATGCACCTTATCAAAAGAACTATTTGTTTAGTATTATTTTTAGAATGCTTTAATATCAAACATAATATGATAAAATGTCTCTATCTTTAGCTTTGTACACAACATGAATAACATGCATTATGTTAATGTAAGCCTCTATATACTGTGGACTCTTAAGTATAAAAGAAGCTTTTACTAGTATATCAGTCCCCATGGCACCTGTATACACATAAATATCAATAGGCATGCAACAGACTTGGTGAAATGCTACTAGAATACTAGTGCTGCAATGGTGACATATCTTGATTCACTATCATTTAGACAAGAATACGTACATCCATACAAATTTATCAGACTTAAGGAAACCACTTTGCAAATAAAATTATTTTTAAATGCAGTCTAACATAGTAAGCGCAGTTAATCTTTTTGCTAGGAGCAATTTTTTTACCCTTTTCTTGACTGGGTAAGCCCACAGAACAAATCGTCCCTTTTCAGGGAGTGAATCACAGTTAAACTATTTTGGTTGACCATGAGACCCATTGGTATTTGCAAAAACATGGAGGAAAAATTATCTTTATGTTTACATTATCTGAATATGTCACAGGTTTAAGTATCTTTTTTGTCTGGCTTTTAAAGACACTGTGGCCATTGGATTCTATTCAAATATATTTCTAAGTTAAAACTGTTCTTTTTCATAAAACTGTTGTATCTCCTAATATAACTTTTGACTCCTTATCTTTCATTAAAATATATTGGGTATTAGACCCAACATTCTAGATGAGTTTTGCATCTAGGATGTATTTAAGATCAAAGCACAAACTTTTGTTATTGTTACTGTACTATCCACTGCCAGGTAACTACCTCTGAAACTCAGAGGTGTGTACTTTTAGTTCTCCATTCCCTCACTCATGTCTTAATAAAATATCAAACAACTATCCAGCATGCCCTTCATTTCCGGGTTTATTAACTTATACAAAAACTTTATTGCTAATGATTGCTCCTTACCACCTTATCTTTACTCTTTTCACTCTCTGAGAACATCTTTCCCAATGTCTGAAGCAAGCTTTTCATTTACCAGGATCCCATACCACATCAGACACTGATTTTCGACCCTTTTCATTCTTCCCAATACTAGATAAAATCATTGAGAAACCACCCACTTTTACTTTAGCTATTGCTTAAAACAAGATGATGTCATATCTGGATACCATCATAGGTGTTGGTTCATGATGACTTGTTTCTGGACCATCACTGATGATATTCTTTTCATGATGGCTTAGGTTACCTCAATGAGACAGTTTTCATTGATTGTATTGAAGCATTTGACTTCGAAGAGCATATGAAGCTTCAAATACACCCCCTGTGGTGACTTTTGTATCAGAATGATTCACCAGCTCTCATCTGCAGTGAAAATTGATAATACTACATAAAATACTGCTTTACTTTCCAAAAGGACCCCTTTGTTGTTCTTCCCGCTTATAAAAAGACAATCAACAGGCCTCAAAAAGCTTCAGATTCTATTAACAGCAGTCATGATAATCTATAGTCCAGTCCCTAATTTTACATCCTGAAGCACCACTTATGATTTATCTCATAGCTATCTCTGCATGATTAGTACAGTACAGAGCTGATTATCTGAACGTCGATTATCCAAAATGTCAATTATCCGAATGCAGCCTACCAAAGTTTTTGGGTAGGAAAAATCATAACGTCTGAATATGTAAACATTATATGTATTCACTTCTGCATGTTTTTTTATCTTGAAGCCCGCTCATGTATGAGAAATATTCTTAATTGTTCACTGGAATCTCTGAGTGGATGAAAAGTCTACTCCCTGTGTGCAGATAAAACAACGTTTTAGAAGTTTTTTTTTATCCTGTTCAGTTATAAGTTTGCTTATCC
This sequence comes from Protopterus annectens, assembly GCF_019279795.1. Lineage (NCBI taxonomy): Eukaryota > Metazoa > Chordata > Ceratodontiformes > Protopteridae > Protopterus > Protopterus annectens. The sequence goes on along the minus strand of NC_056749.1, from coordinate 525,145,916 downwards.
AAACTGTTTGATTATCTGAAATATGCTTGGTCCCAATTAGTTCGGATAATCAATTTTCTACTGTAAATGATAATCTTCATATTAATTCCTCTAAGACTGACTCATTACTGGTCCTAGTCTCTCTCCTCCCATTATGCTATCTCAATCTTGAAACAACTTAGGAATTAGCTTGACCAAATTGTCTTACATAATGACTATGTTGAAGAAACAGAATGTAATTAATGGGTTAATCTTCTGAGCTAAAAGCATTTCATACTTTTTCCTCTGAAAGTTGATATGGTATTGGTCAAGGTATTGGTTAGGTCCCACTTTTGGCTACTGCCAAATAAAAGAACCACTCTGTAATTCAAATAGCATCCAATAAAATATTAAAATTCATTAGTCTGTCCCCTGAAGAGAAAAAAAAAACACTAAAACATCTTATCCAAATCCCATTAGCTTCCAATCCAACAATTATTTGACCTTCTGCTATGCTCCTTTCTTTTTAATCTGCTAGAACTAGAATAATTCTCACTCTTTTTAGGTAGATCCTCTTTAAGGTCATCAAACTCAATCCTTAGCCTCTTCTCCACAAGATATTGCAGTGACCATCATGTCTATGTATAAGGGGCAAATTTATGGGAAGCCTTTCCATCACATGACAAGCATGCAACTCATTGCAATTAATTTTATTCTTAGCTAAAATAATTCTTTACAAAAAATACCCAACATTGCTACTTTAACAAGTTTAGGGTGAACTAAATACCACTCTACAGTAATCCTCCTAAAGCATTTCTACCAGATTAGTTAACCCTCATAATGATGGTTTGTGCATTATATTTTCTAGGAAATAACTCATCTATATATTTTAAACAACGTAATAATTAGTGCAACATTTAAATCCATGCATACAGTATTTAACAATTTTAAGGTCCAACTCATACTATAAAATTATTTTTTTCAAACAATGTTTTGCTGCAGTATTCCTATACACCGTTATAGGCATTGTTATCACCTATGGAAATGATTCAGCTATTTATCAAGTTGCATAAATAACTTAATTCTTATGTAAGTAGATTTAAAAAATGTTGCAGACTTTTTTGTGCTATGCACCCAGGCAGACTCTTAACTGCCTCTGTTTTGGAGGAACATTCCTATTTTTCGGCCTTATGTACCCCTGCATCCTATGTATCCATTTTTGGAGGTATGTCCTTATTTTCAGGTTTAATTTACCCGTTCACACAATTTTCTGAATGCCCCTCATCACACATGATTTTTGTAGCTGTCTAGTACATCAGAAAACCACACTACAAGACCAATGTACTAATGGCAACAATGATTTAAAGAAAGAGGACACACATTTTGCATCTCCCCTTTTCAGAATCAAAAATAAATGACCTTATGTGGTACAATGTTGCAATACAGTTTAATAAAGTCTATAGATTATACACTGTCTCTTTGATAATGTGCTTATATTTTTTTTACTCTCTGTTTTTAAACATGTTTCTGGGTAGCAGTGGTGCAGCAGTTAACGTTGTCTCCTCACAGCGCAAGGTTATCTGGTTCAATTCTTGGCTGGGGTGCCTTCTTTGTGGAGTTTGCATGTTCTCCCTGCGTTCTTGTGGGTTTCCTCTGGGTACTCTGGTTTCCTCCCACAATCCAAAGACATGCGTCTAGAGCATTTCTCCCTGGGCCTCTGCTGAAAATAGGCTCTGTCCTAGTCGGACTTTCCCTGTCAACAAAATAATAAATAAATAAATAAATTCCTGCTGGAAGCAGTAAAAATAATGCCCTATTTAGCATTTATATTTTATGCTAATTAAATGTTCAGATTTTTTTGGCTAGATGTTCATACTTTCCAAGGGCTTTTGTTTCTATTTTCAGTGTCTTTAGATTGAGAGGTATGCACTTAGGTAATGCAATATCTGTGATAACAAATTAATATAAAATAAAACAAATTATGTCATTGCATTTATATAATGGCAAATGTAGACAAGAATCAGTACCAATGCCATTGTAAAATGTATATTCCTGGTTAACATAAACTGATGAAAAAATTCTATTCTTATGGCCCAATCAGTATATCTTAGTTATGTTTTCAGTGCAGTTCCTTTAATTATGTTATTGAGTCTCAGAAATGCTTTCCATAATTCTCTAGGGATGCTGTCACACACTATCTTTACACCCATATCTAAGCAGGAAATCCTTTCTTCTTGAGTCAAATATCTAACAGATATGTCCTATACATTTTAACATATTTGAAGCCAGGCATTATATTTTTCAGAAATAATGCCTTGCTGTTAAGTAAATTATTATTTTGCAATATACAAACTTTGTGCATATACTGAGTGAGTTCATACTCACTGACACTGACTTTATTCTAGCACAAGAAACACTAATTTTACCCTGGGTTCTTCAGCAATGCCTAATACGTGCTGTGCCTTGGCTAATCTAATCCTATGTACACCTATATGGATGATTTACACCTGAATGCCCCATGGCCTTCTTTACATTAACAGCCACAAGTAAAATTTTATCTAGGGTTAATGTAGCATCTCCCAGACATACCATGGTACTATGCCACTGACATTACACCTTCTAAGTAATGAGTCATCTACATAAAGGATGTGTCCATGTCGATGATAGAACACTCATTGTTTATATAAACATTTGGATGAGACATTAAACCAAACTATGTAGCACAGGTGGATGTGAAAGATACTGCAGTACCTATTGAAAAGAGTAGGGGAAGTCCCCTGATATACTAATAAAGAAAATTTGTCAAGGGTAAATACCACCTCAGGTCTCCCCTGGAGAGATGCTACTAGCCTTGAGGGACTAACCTGGTCAAATAAGGATAAATAAATAAACAAATTAATAAACAAGTAAATAAATAACTAACTCCATACAGCCAATGCTTTTTGAACTATTTATGATTTTTTACCGCATTACGCATCACCAGGTTGCCTGCCTTTGTCTTTATTTTATTGATGGTGACCAGCCCCCCCCCCAACCCATGATTTATATACAGTCTCTCAGAATGCCAAATTTGTATCACAGTTATACATAACAGTTCAAGTTTTGGCTGTTTGTGTCATTTTGCTTCTTTTATGTCTGTTTGCTTTTTTTCACACATGATCAAAATGCTAATGATTGTGTTTTTTGTAGTAGATAGTTAATCTTGCAGTCTTCTGTGGAAAGAGCAAGACAGGCTTTATACTACCTGTCACTGACTGCTCTTTCTCTGAGGTTCAGTGACAAGAATAAATTAGGGAGAGTGTGGCAGTTTTTTCACCCCATGGGACAATAGCTCCTTGTACAAATGCTTATGCTGATTTATAGCATTTCTATTTATTATAGTAAGGTCAGGTAACTGAAACTTATGAAAAGTAAATGTTCTTTGCCAAGCTTTTATGATTCAAATTCAGTAGTTTTTGGAGAGAAAGTGGATCATGCACTATTTTTATTTAACTTATCAGTCTTATTTATAGAGCTGAAATTCTTTTTCTTCCCTTTGTTCACTGACACTTCCCAGTCAAAAGAAGTTCAAGGTAAACCACAGAATAAACAACTTTGAAGGCAAATACTGCAAAACATTTTTTGAAAGCAACTTTTAGTGTGTGTAACAAAATGAGCTTTTTTTTTACAGTGGTGCAATCCTCACTACACTATCCATGTGGTAGGAGTCCCTGACACTGTAATCCAGAAAGTTCAGTGCAAATCCACCAGTGTGTACCCAAGAACCAAACAATAAACATAAGCTGAGCAATATGCATCCAACTAGATAAGTTTATTACATGAACATTAATTAATCACTTTCATTCCAAAGAACTGATCAGAATCTGCATTACTCTCCATTAAAAGATATTTACACCATAAAATTGAACCATGTGATGAGATACAACCAATCATGTACAATCAATGACATTAAATATAAATCACATCATACTGTACATGGTTGTTTCTCCTGTTGTGATAGGACATTCCCCTCTGATGAATTCTGTAGTTCAACATCCAAAAGAGTGGTAATAAACCCTCTAAAAACATCACAAACCACCTGTTTCTGGTTTGTGATATTTTCAGTGCTGTTTTTAGTTATGGCTTGTGATGTATTCAGAGTGTTTTATGACCACCCCTTTGGATGTTGAATTACTGAATTCATCATAGGGGAGTAACTCAACACAGCAAAAGGAACAATGGGGAAACATATGGTGTGATATACATATGATGTCATTGACTGTACTTGATTAGTCATCCACAAGGGAGGGCCCACCACTGACCTTGGAAACTACAGACCTATATTTCTCACCATCTTGTCTGTATAGCAATGGACTGTGTCATTGTGAAACTTGTTTACAAGGACATCAGCAGTCTGTAACATCTTGAGCCAAACCAACACTAACTATATAAAGGTCTCCAGGACTTTGAACCATCACAGGAAGCCTGACGCATTTTTATTAGTACCTTTTGATATGCTTTCTCCAAATCTTTCCTTCCCTCCAGCTTATTCTCTATTATCTGTCTCACTACAAACACTGGGTTGATTATACTGCATCCTGATCTGAACCTGAACTGCTCATCTCATGTCATACTTTGTACTAGTTGGCATACTCTTTCATCAGGTACCCTTTCCAGCACTTTCACGCAGTGAGACAGGAGTTTGATACCCCTGTACTAACAATGGCAAGAGAAAGATTATTCTCCAGTTATCTGCAATGCACTTTTTTCTCCATATTGTGATGAGAATCCACAGGAGCAATTTCTTCTCTGACTCAATCAACATCTTGATCATGACTTCATCTGAACCGGCTGCCTTACTTGTCTTATTTTCCTTAGTTGTTGTGTCTTTCGGCTTTTCCCGGTTAGGGGTCACCACAGCGGAACTCCGGTCCGCTAATAATTGGCAGTAGATTTTTACGTGCCGAGTTGCCGGCCCCGACACACAACCTTCAACGAAGCTACGCCCATTCATGCATGTCTCCACACAGAAGACGCTCTAGCTGAGAATTGAACAGGACAACATCTTACTGTGAGGCGACAATGCTACTGCAGCACCACCACTGTTCTTAATTAGGGTGGGACCTTCTTCTTCTTTATGGAATGTGCTTTGGGCAAGACAGGATTTGCGTGTGTGTGTGTGTGTGTGTGTGTGTGTGTGTGTGTGTGTGTGTGTGTGTGTGTGTGTGTTTTCATTTGAATGCTGCTGAAAGTATTCCTTATTTCTGCCTTTGATATCTTAAGTTCTGGTGAGTAGATTACTGCTGGTATGCTTTATGAATAGGCTCTGATGACTGTGTTCTTTAACTTTCTGTCTTGGCTTGCAACCTGATAGAGTTTCTTATTGCCATCTGCTAAGCCAACCCCCTGTTGAAACGTCAGTACTTGCAATGCTGAGTCCCAAAAATACCACAGAAATATCAAAAATATAGAAGAGTGAATATTAAACCTCACTCTTCTTAAAACCCCATGATATAGGGGAAAGTTCCTCATGCCACCAAATCTTTTACATACAAACTTTGGGATCACTGTATGTCAGATAAAGGGAATATTCTGAGAAATGACAATAATATATAGAAGTCTGGATTTTCGGTCATTCATTCTCCATATTTTGGAACTCAGCATTACAAGTTCTAACATTTCAAACAGTTACCACTGAGTCATTTTCTTGATGCTGGTAGAGTTTCTCTGTATTTTGCCATTTGCCTAAAAAGAGAAAGCCATCAGCAACTGAAAACAATACTGTACATCATGTGTGTTTTTAATTTTGAGAAAAAAGATGGAAATATATTCTGGGGATACTGAAATCTAAAATGAGCTTGATTTAATTTACTTACAGCAGCATAGTAAGATGTTTTTGGTAAGATATCTATAATGACATTACTCACGTGGTAATTCCCAAGCTCAGTAGGCTGAACTAAAACCTTTTTTAAAAAAGTTCTATCCACTCCAAATCTGTTATCAGAAGAACATTTATAGTCTGCATTAATAGAGAAAGAACATATTCAAAGAAAGAGTGGAATTTTTACTAACATCTGCAAATATCATTTTATAGTAGAAAACTAAGTGTGTGATTTATGCTGAACAAACTATTTAAATGAAATGTGTACTCTTTAATCTGCAGATGTTCCACTTCTGTTAAAAAAAGATTTTTTATTCCAATAGCACATTTAACATGCTTGGGAGTTTTTTTATGAATCGGCATTTTGTGAATATTAATCAATCTATTCATGAGGAATGAAGGAACTAGCTTACTGTGCACAATTAATGTGAGCATTAATACAGGATCAGGCCACTGAAGCATGGAAAGAATATTAATATAATTAGGTTTTATGCCGGGCCTTTCAGCTGCAATACATGTCAATGCATTTTACAAATCACTGACAGTTGCATAAGCCATTCATTAGTGACAGAGAGCTTTAACATAATGAAAGCTTGGGTTAATGAGAGCATAAAAAGGTTAGAAAGAAAGCAGGTTAGAAAAGACCAACATTAAGCTTGAATTATGCATTACCATGTTAGTGAAAATGGCACACTTAAAGTCACATAAGTGAAAATGGCACACTTAAGATCACATAGTAAGAGTAGTGTTCAAACTAGTGTTTCTTGGCAGCATTATTCATAAACATTTGCAACACTGCTTACTCCTGATGTATCATTTATCATGATTACCAATAATTATCAATGTTTTAGGAGGATCGATCTGAGTAAGATAAGTTTTAACAGGATATTAGTATAGTATGGTATCAGACCTTGCAAGCATTCTTCAGGGTGCAGAAACATTTCTAGGAGACAAGATATTTATTATAAGCATTCTTCAGCATTTTCAGCTATATACAAAATTATTTTCATTAAGCAGCAGACAACCTCCCAAGTGAATACCTACAAATCGCAGCTGATGCTCTGGCCTACCCAGTATCCATTGTGATTAACCAATCTCTGTCAGAAAGTTATGTTCCCACACTGTGGAAAGTATCACATATAACTCCCCTCCACAAAGGCGGACCCTCCACAGAAATACCACTCCATAGCTATTCTCTCTCCATTCTCCAAAATACTAGAGAGATGCATACACTCTCAGGTCTCAAACTACCTCCTTACTAACAACCTCCTTTCCAATACTCAGCATGGTTTCCGACTAAACCATAGCACCACCACTGCCTTACTCTCCTTTACTAACACTATCCTTAAGCATAAAAATAATGGCTATCTCTCCTCTGCTACTTTCCTAGACCTATCTAAAGCATTTGACATGGTCCCACACAAACAACTTATATCTGTCCTCAATAACCTATCCTTCTCTCAATCAGTCACCAACTTTTTTCAGAGTTACCTGTCTGACCGCCAACAATCCATTGTATGGCGGAATGACATATCTCCCCAACTACCTGTCTCCATAGGGGTTCCCCAAGGATCCATCCTTGGACCTCTACTCTTCTCTGTTTTCACCAATAATCTAGCCTCTGCCACCAAACATGGCACACTCATACAATACGCAGATGACTCGACCATCATCTGCTCAGCCCAGTCCCTACCCAAACTGCAAAAAGTCATACAGGAAGCCTTTTCCTCTGTTGAAACTTGGTTATCCGATGCCCAATTAATACTCAACCCAAATAAAACTAAACTACTCATCTTCCAACCCACCAAACATACTCAAAACAACTCTCACTTTAACATCACAGCAAAAGACAACACCACTATATACCCAACTGAACATACCAAATTGCTAGGAGTGGAAATAGACAATAAACTAAAATTTGACATTCACATATCCATGTCCATAAAAAAAGTCCACAGAAAACTAGGAGCGTTATATATAAATAAGCAACTTCTCACCAAAGCAGCAAAGATTTCAATAGCAAATTCCCACCTTATCTCCACCCTACTTTATGCCTCTCCAATATATACCAACCTAAGGCAATGCGATATAAACAAGCTAGAGACCTGCTACAACAAAATCACCAAATTCACCACAGGGGCATCCTACCGTAGTCACCACTGTCTCTCACTTGCTGAACTGGGCTGGCTTGAACTCCCTCACCTCCTTCAATGGTATCAACTCTCACTCGCCCACAAACTAGTAAACCATCCACTATATGTTCCATCCCTCCAGAATCTACTTCAACCCTATCACACCACCAGACCACTAAGATCCAGCAACAAAAATCACTTGCAGATCACTAAAGCCAATAACTCTGCTAGTGAAGCACTATTCCCTTGCACCACAGCCAAATTATGGAACTGCCTCCCACCCACAATTACCTCCGTACCATCATGCACCCAATTCAAAACTTGACTAAAAGCGCACCTAAAAACATGCTGGCTATGCCCTTGCAACTCCCACTCTAATATCACCCACCCCATCCAACCACTACCTTTCTTTCCACTCCACTAACTACCTTGATTATAGCAAACTTGGATGCTCATAAGCCTGGTACTTATTATACAGCAGGAACTTCTTATTGTAACATTTGTCAATGTCTGTTATTTACTTCACAGATAAATATTCTAGTTGTCTACTGATGTACTATGTTCTTCATGTGTAAATATGTTGTAAGCAATTGCTATGTTATATTGTTAATCGCTATGTAATCCAATGTAACTACTGTCTGTTTATTTTAACTGTGGAGCTTTTCTCCCCGGGCCTCCATTGAAAATGGACCTACGTCCAGTCAGACACTACCGGTCAACAAATGTAAATAAATAATGAAATAAATAAATAAATAAATGACTTTTCGGCATTGTAGTTGAAGAATGTGGACGTGCATTTTATGCTGGGTCTTTAACACACTTGTTCAGATAATGGACTAAATGACGAAGCATTTTCTTTCATGTACTTATTTAAACAGTCTTTTTACATTTCTCTTTACTAGCAAGAGTTGACAAACAGACGAGAAACACAAACAACGGATGATGGACAGATTGGTTAGGTTGGGAGGCTACTGTTTAAATCAGGACCCTGTGAAGGCTGACAAGAATCATACTGAATTGCTTATTACACTGCTAACAATAGGGGGTCTTTTAGAGTGAGGTAATAAGCTTGGGGTTGCCTTTTCAGGGCATGCTAAGATATATATTTCAGAGCACTGCAGGGATTCATGTTTAGTAATCACTGCAGAGAGTCAGCAGGAGAAACACAGACTATATATTGATAAAGGCTGTTGCTGACAAAGGTATATATCAGGACATGCAGTGAAAAATGTCAAGCTAGATGATCATTTTTGAAAAATTGCAGAGGTGGACGTAGGTTGTTTTGTAGATATGATTCATACAATGTTCAAAGGGGCAGCTCAGGATCAAAGTAAAAGCCACGAGCTTTCACAATAGCTGTCAGACTGAAGTGCAAACCCATTCCACATTTGATACACGACAGCTGATAACTGTTGAGACACTTCATTTTTATGAAAGCAAAGAACTTCAGCTTTAAAATAACATACTTAATCTATTAAGACAGGAAAAAAAACATAACTCATTCAAACCTTATTAGTAATATCCAGGCTCAAACTTAAAAAGTAACAAAAACTTATTTTAATATTAATCAAGACTTCATACATTGTTTCTTGGTGCTGGGTTGCATACGTCATTTTGGATGTTGATTGAGAGGACCCTAAAGGCAACAGCATGCTAAGTTGTCCTTGTTGCTCTGGTTATCCTGGCAGTTATTCATTCTGCTGAAATATTGCATGTTGCAGTTTCTGACCTTGTGTTTTCAGGAGGACTGCTTGGCTTTTTTTGTTACTTAACTCAATAGAAAAGGGAATACTGAATAACTATCATACTCAATTTCCTCTTAACTTCATTTTAATGTACATTTATTTATCAAATGGTGTTTGTTTTATTAATTCAAGTGAATTAAATAATATTTTGGATAAAATAATATTAGGACCTCGATTTAAACCTAGCTTGGGATAATGTGAGCAACAAGATTATAAACTACATGCATGTATTTTAGCTGTATGATACAAGTTAAAAGAAACTATCCACTGGAAATGGAAGTATGTATGTGCATTGAGATAAAAAAAAAAATATTGGCATAACGGTTAAGGTGTTTATCTCACAGACACAAGGTACAGGGTATGATTCTCACATTTGAAAGGAAATTTGTCTAGGTGTAAAATGGCCCACAAGGACAGCTAGCCTATTGCTCACCTAAGAACATATACAGGATATGACAATGGCAACTTTTCCTTCTATGAAAGAAAGATGGAAAAAATTCTTGGCACAGACTATGCCAAGGCTGGTCTCAAGTTCAAAGCTGAAATGCATTAATGTACAGCTTGAAACAAGCTGGTGGTTACATATGTTACTGGGTGAAACTGGTCAGTATTTACTTGATAAGTTAGTTCTTTGATAATAGAAAGAGTGGCTAGCTGTTGTGCAGGAGGGAATATGGTGTTATATATCACCTGATTACTTTTTCTTTTTTTTTTAGCAACCATGATCCATTCCACATATCTGCTTGTATATGATAAGAAAGTAGGAGCTTTGATTTGAAGATGGAAGCCCTAGGGATCCTCCTAATAAAAAAGGAAACATGATGTTATTCAAACAGAGATAAATAAATATATTTCACTCACAAGCTGCCATCTTTACCAATGCACCATTGTGCCAGCCACTCCTAAGGTTGGGAAACAGCTGAACCACAAATGGGTATAGGCATACACAATGTCTGTTTATAGGATCAAGAACTTGGGAACTAAATCAGTGCATTGGTTTATAACTAAGGACTCATAGATGCATGAAAATGATCTATCTTAGAATCAGTGCTAAAGCTACATCACAATGAAGTAATAAGTATCACATCACTGCATGCACAGGTTTTGGCTGGTGAGGAAGCTATTGTTATTCCTAAAATGGTCCATGAAAAACTAAATGATATTGATGATTTAAGGTTTATATATATGTGATCAGTACATAATCTTGTATGTATACCTTATGTGACAGCTTGTCAGATGGCAGCTAATTCCTGTTGAGCAATTGTGTTGCTATGTGCCACTTTCTTTTCGCAAAGCAACATGGAATAGTACTAAAGGGTACATGGTAGCCTGCCCTTACTGCAAATAATCTTAGGCTATATCCAGAATATTTAGTGCCATACAGGTGGTGCATTGTTACAAGGAATCTTTGTATGCCACAAGTTGAAGTACTGAGACATTCCAGCATTCCCATTTTATTATCTGATGCAAATGTACTGTATATATTACATATGAAACCTGTAGTTGTTTGGGCTTTAAACTTCATTTTATACTTACAGAGTTAAAGAAAATGTCTTACAAGTCTAAAAGGTGCTTTGTACCATCAAATTAGTTAACATTACAGTTACACATAGTATATATTTATGAACATTATTTTAACTGTTAAGGTGCTGTATCAGTCAGGCTATTTTAGTTCAGTAATATTTAAATTTACAAAGATACAGCAATTCAGTGTGCAGATTTAGAATGAGAGAATGTTATGAAGTAGGTAATCACTTTAGTATACTAGGACAATGTTACAATCTTGAATACCCATAAGCAGCATAGGGAGGACAGGCCACAGATGTAAAGGTTGTATCCTACAGATTACACAGCCAGTTGTATCCTACAGATTACACAGCCCTTTGTACCCTATAGATTACACAGCTCATTGTACCCTACATATTACACAGCTGTTTGTACCGTACAGATTACACAGTCCTTTGTACCCTACAGATTACACAGCCAGTTGTACCCTACATATTACACAGCCCTTTGTACCATATAGATTACATAGCCCATTGTACCCTACAGATTACACAGCCTGTTGTACCCTACAGATTACACAGCCCTTTGTACCCTACAGATTACACAGCCCTTTGTACCCTACCCATTGTACCTACATATTACACAGCCTGTTGTACCCTACAAATTACACAGCCTGTTGTACCCTACACATTACACAGCCTGTTGTACCCTACAAATTACACAGCCTGTTGTACCCTACAGATTACACAGCCTGTTGTACCCTACAGATTACACAGCCTGTTGTACCCTACAGATTACACAGCGCTTGTTGTACCCTACAGATTACACAGCCTGTTGTACCCTATAGATTACACAGCCTGTTGACGTAAAGGAGTATCTCAAATTTACAATCAGCACTAGAGGAGGAAGCGGCAGTTTGTTTTTTTATTCAATGATTCTGTGTGGATATCTGTCTCTGTTTCTCACACACACACAGACAGACACACACACACACACACACACGCACACACACACACACACACACACTGTCATAGTTAGTTACAGAAAATAAGTGACAACAATCAAGGCAACCTTTTTTGTAAAGTTTGTCACTTATTACTTTATTTTTTTAATAACTGATGAAAGTTCAAGAAAGCTTCAGAATTATACCCACAATTCCAAGCTATATAAAAGATTTTGTATACTTGTGAAAAAGGGTACAGGACTATGTTATTTCCATATTCCTCTGCAGTCAGCACTTTTCTTAGTCATTACATCGATAAGAGCCTGTGAAGATGCTGAGTGAATATAAGTAGGTTAGCTAGTCCCCAAAACTGCATCAACTAACCTTAGATCAGCTGCCCTCCTCTCTGACACTCTCAGCCTTTCTTTGGTCCTTGTCTGGCATCTTTGAATTCATAAGAGGAAAGCATTCTAAAAAATAAGCCAACAGGAATGGGGAGATGACATTTTGACATCAGGGATGATTACAAGTAGGGGTATAGAAAACAGACAAGATGGAGCTGGAATTTATTGGAGAACACTGGCAAAGAAACCAAGATACTGGGAGCAAGTAACTAGAGATGGCAAGGTCATAGAGTGGGATGAAGCTGAAAAGAAGTTTGCATAGCAGATGATGGACTATCTAGCCTGCTACTTATTATTATCAGAGTAGAGGAAAATGAAAATGGATATGGGAATGCTAAGGGAAAAACCAAATCTGGTAGAGTTTTTTGTTGAGACTAGAACAGAAGCTACTGTTAAAAAAGGGATTACTACAGTCCAGATGCAACAAACATAAAGAATTAAGAAAAAGAGGCTAGAAAAGATTGGGAAGGAGGACCGTAAGGGCAGCTTGTAAATTGTAGCTCTGAGCATGTCATCTGAGGTCATGAACTCATGATAGTTATCGTGACTAGGGAATACGGGTATGGCCTTCTTCATTTGGTTATGAGGGCAAGGAGTTAGGTTGGTATGCAGACTGGGGAGATGATGCATACTCAAGGAAATCTTACTCTGGGTACCCACTGCATATTACACCATTGGGAGGTTTTATATACAAAGGCAGGAATCTTAGCTAGTAAGATTGGAGCCACCTAATTGTTACCTGTGTTTTCACTCTTTAATTTTCTTTCTATTTTTTCAAGCCTGTTTTGCTGTGTATTGCTTTGTGGTTGACTATTTGGAAGGGTTCTTCAATCTCTCAGTGTGAGGAAGTAACGGTTTACTATCAAAATGTCGATTGCCCATTGTCGAATGTACATACTTTCGACTCCTTTATGCGAAAGCTGTAATGCCGAGTCCTCAAGATATCAAACTAAAACACCGAACGTCGACATTTCTGACCGCTACACCACAAAACAAGTGCTACCATGGGTCCAACGGGGGGCAAGATTTTGCATTTTGGAATATCAGTGTTCGACATCCCAACAGTTGCTGTTTGGAGTTCGCGTTAGTGGTTTCGACGATGGGCGATCGACATTTTGATAGTAAACCGGAAGTAACATTATATTTAAAATTGCCAATAAAAGACAGTTTTTCATTCAGGATATGACCATAGTTTATTATGATAAATTGTATACAGACTAATAACATTTTTTTCGGGCTTGCTTTAATTTTGCTGACAATGAGGAAGCCCTAGAAATTGTTATAAATTTGTATTCCACTTATTGTAGGCTAGACACTGGACCTATACAGTTAGGTCTTGCCTTGGCTGTCTTGTTCTGATGATTTTTTAGAATGTTTGCTCATCTCTGAGGATGACAATATTTTTAACTATAGTAAAAGAAGGATTAATTAGCCCTGCTCTCAAGAAAACATCAGCTGATAAAAACAATAAGGAAAATGTCCTCTTTATTCTGCTTTCTTAAAGCAGGGTCATTTTAAAAGGGGTTATACTCAATAGTATTCATGCTGCATACTTCATGACTGCCCAGATATGCATCACATTGGTTTTAGATGAAGATGAGGCACTGAACAGCATTGAAACCACAGTTACACTTGCAGTAAAACACGTTGCTATGATTGGGGAATCAGCAAATGTATTCCATCTTGTTCCTCATGATCTCTCGCTTTTGACATGGTGGAGCATAGAATCTGGTTTGGACTCCTCTGCTAGCACTGCTGACTGTCTCCCACAGTTAATACATTTTTGCTTTATTCCTTTAAAGTCAGGTCAGAAGGCCACTGTCAGTATTAACCTCTCCATGGGCTCCCTGATGATGGCAGGGTGCCAAAGGGCAGGATTTTGAGTTCTTTAGTTTTCTCATTTTATGTAGGCCATGGTGGTGCAGCGGTTAGCATTGTCGCCTCACAGCAAGAGGTTCTCCCATTCGATTCTTGGCTGGAGCTCCTTCTGTGTGGAGTCTGCATGTCCTCCCCACGGTCGAGTGATGTTTAAAGACACTCAGGTAGGTGCATGCATGAATGGGTGTACCTTCTTCGAAGGTTGGGTGTTGGGCTGGCAACACGGCACCGTAAAAATCCACTGCCAATCATTAGCAGACCGGAGTTCCACCGTGGCAACACTAACCGGGAAAATCTGAAAGACACAAACAGTTTTCACACTTTATATGCTTCCACTGACAGAAGTTATTCTAAGTACATGTATATAGTACCAGTTGTGTGTGCATGCTACTCAGCTGTACATCTCCTGGACATGCTTCCACTGACAGAAGTTATTCTAAGTACATGTATGTAGTACCAGTTGTGTGTGCATGCTACTCAGCTGTACATCTGAACATGCTTCCACTCACAGAAGTTATTCTAAGTACATGTATGTAGTACCAGTTGTGTGTGCATGCTACTCAGCTGTACATCTCCTGGACATGCTTCCACTGACAGAAGTTATTCTAAGTACATGTATATAGTACCGGTTGTGTGTGCATGCTACTCAGCTGTACATGTCCTGGACATGCTTCCACTGACAGATGTTATTCTAAGTACATGTATATAGTACCAATTGTGTGCGCATGCTACTCAGCTGTACATCTCCTGGACATGCTTCCACTGACAGAAGTTATTCTAAGTACATGTATGTAGTACCAGTTGTGTGTGCATGCTACTCAGCTGTAAATCTCCTGGACATGCTTCCACTGACAGACGTTATTCTAAGTACATGTATATAGTACCAGTTGTATGTGCATGCTACTCAGCTGTACATCTCCTGGACATGCTTCCCCTGACAGACGTTATTCTAAGTACATGTTTGTAGTACCAGTTGTGTGTGCATGCTACTCAGCTGTACATCTCCTGGACATGCTTCCACTGACAGACGTTATTCTAAGTACATGTATATAGTACCAGTTGTGTGTGCATGCTACTCAGCTGTACATCTCCTGGACATGCTTCCACTGACAGAAGTTATTCTAAGTACATGTATGTAGTACCAGTTGTGTGTGCATGCTACTCAGCTGTACATCTCCTGGACATGCTTCCACTGACAGACGTTATTCTAAGTACATGTATATAGTACCAGTTGTGTGTGCATGCTACTCAGCTGTACATCTCCTGGACATGCTTCCACTGACAGTCGTTATTCTAAGTACATGTATATAGTACCAGTTGTGTGTGCATGCTACTCAGCTGTACATCTCCTGGACATGCTTCCACTGACAGAAGTTATTCTAAGTACATGTATGTAGTACCAGTTGTGTGTGCATGCTACTCAGCTGTACATCTCCTGGACATGCTTCCATTGACAGAAGTTATTCTAAGTACATGTATGTAGTACCAGTTGTGTGTGCATGATACTCAGCTGTACATCTCCTGGTGTCAGTAGGATGTGTTTCACCTTACTACTTTGAAAGACTGCTTGGATGCGATCCTTGGTTTCATTTTCTCTTATGGTGGTGATGGTATTCCTGTTTGCTTGTTCTACTCAGTGACATTGCAACATGCATGTATGCTTTATTTAGATACCGCCATCATTTTTACTTTTTCACACAAATATAAAGCTGCCAACTCTCTTTTAATGCTACAAACTACAACAGGCCTCTACAGATACTGGCTACTCCATTTGTGACACAGCAGTTTTCTTTGTGTTATCAACATACAAGCTAAATCTGCTCTCCAGTTCTAATGTAACATCTTACACAAACAAGCAAAGCATGTGTGGTGTCAGTGTTTAATCATGTAATCATTCTACTTCTTCCAACAATTATTGCTGCAAAAGGCACCGTATCCTTCCATTCAATCTGCCAGTAACCCATTCACTTCACTGTTTTAGGCCCCCATACACAATAATTTCTTAAACTACTTTCTGTGTGATGCATTTTGAAATGTCTTACTATAGTCCAGATAAACAACTGTGCAAATGCCTTGTTTACCTGACTTGCAAACCAGACACTGAAGTACATCACGTTAACTGCAGGATCAGTGCTGCGTAAAGTCATGTTGTCTGCCACTGCCAAGTCAATTAACATTTAGGAACTTCCAAACCCTCCGTCACTGAATATTTTCTGTACTCTTCGCTAACATTAAAGTGAGACTAACATATACCTCAAGTTGCTTTGCTCTTTCCTTGACCCTTAGTTAATTTGTAAGAAATAAATGACTGAATCCAGTGCAAAGATAAAAAGAAAATAGGAAAACACTGTTACAAGTTTAAAGTTAAATGAATAACATTATGCACTGAATATAATCCATGTGACTTCCACGGTGGTGCAGCGGTAGCGTTGTTGCCTCACAGCAAGAGGTTCTCCCGCTCGATTCTTGGCTTGGGTTGGGAGTGCCTTCTGTGTGGAGTCTGCATGTCCTCCCTGCAGTTGAGTGGACATTCGAAACACATGCGTTGAATGTGTGTGCCTTTGTTGAAGGTTGGGCATTGGGCTGGCAACTCAACACCATAAAAAACAACTGCCAATCATTAGCGGACTGGAGTTCTGCTGTGGCGACCCCTAACCGGGAAAAGCCGAAAGATAAACAACAACTGAATTTAATCCATGTAGAAATGTAACAAAAATAAAAACTAACTAAAGGCATGACAACAGGAAGTGCTGGACTTTCACTCATTATAGGACCAAAAACAATAAGGTTTATCATCAAACTTAATGCAAATATATTCCTACAACAAATTTGTTCCATTTTTTTTAAATACAGGGCATGGGGACTATTCCGAAAGGTTACAGGGAGTGGTAAGCCCATTTTACCTCTTGTAATAACCATTACCGATTCATAGACAGATGTACCTTAAAGAGGTGCAGCACCACAGTGGGCTGTCTCTGTGGCCAATTACAAATGCTAATGAGGCATTCCAGGGGTGTGGTCTGTGATAATTAGCGAAAGTTAAGAAGTATCTATATTTGTGCGGAAGAGTGAATGAGGTGGGTGCCTGTATCAGAGAGATGCATGGACCACCAGAGATTCTTATGTCAGGAAAGGGCCGAGTTGAATGACCAACAATTCAGAGCCATGAAAATTAGCTAATAATGAGGTCTTTCATCCTTACAGCAAATGGGTCACTGAATGTCAGTTTCTGCGATTGTGGAAACAGACTCTTTGGCTGCAACTTTTACTTCAGACAGATTTTTTTTTTCTGAATCCCAGAGATGGTGTGCCAGGGTGAGCCACTGTTATACCCAAATCAGTCATAAAAGCCCTGTTCACACAGTTTATGCACAATGCCACAGCATCTGTATTTATTTCTGCAATCCTTGTTATCATAGTATATTGTAGCTTTGTGATTAATTCAATATTTTAATGTCTTGTTTTTGTGCACTGGCTAAACAGGTATTCTTTTGCATAACAAAACATTGCATTGAATGCATCTATACTGAAAATGGGATGAATATCAAGCACATGCAGAAATTAACACACAGTGAGGTGTGGGTTCTTTCCTGATAACAGCAGATCCAGGTGCATCCTGTGGCACTAGTAGTTTATAGTGAGTTGCCTTTGCACCTGAGTGTGCTCTAAACAGTATATACCTGACAGCACAGAGCATTAAAACACTTATAACATGCACTTCCCATCTCCAATAAAAAGGAAATAAAGTAATACAAATTGGAAAATACGAAGAAATAATTATAAGAAAAAAAATGTTAGTCTCAGTGATTCGAGTGCTTCTTTTATTCTTACAGACAGACAGACATACACTTGCAGGAGAGTGCACACACACACACGCACACACACACACACACACACACACACACACACACGCAAGCACACACACACACACACACACACGCACGCATGCACGCACGCACGCACACACGCACGCACGCACACGCACACACACACACACACACACACACACACACACACACACACACGCACGCACACACACACACACACACACACACACACACACACACACACACACACACACACACACACACACACTCTCTCTTTGGTTCAAGCTGAGGTTGTAGCAACATTTTATAACTGCAAAGCTGCTTAATAATGCATATTCAGCTCACATGATTTTCTTATTACTGTATTTGCAGCTGTTTTTCAAACTTCCAATAGCATTACATGTGAATATAAAAGTTTAAGATGAAATATCAAGCCGTCATTAATAAACAAAATAATTTGTTGATCAGATGGGCTCATTCAGCCTATGGGACATATACACACACAGCTGCTTATGTAATGATAGGGTGGTGGCCACATTTTATACTTCCAGAATGTCATAAAATGTGTTCGGTTTCCATCTCATAATGAAGTCGGCTGTCATGCAAACAAAGTCATCAGAAAGTAAATTATGTCAGCTACAATAAAGGTCTCTTTTTATTACTGCATTTCTAGTTTCTATGTGTCCTAGCTACTCTACATATGGACACTAAGGGAAGTAGCTAACAGGATATATAGTTACTTATTTACATTTCTGACTGGGCAGAGAGCCTGGACTCCAGGGAAGCTCTACTATTACACTTCTTGTTTGTTGGGAGAAGAGTCCTGTGCTTCTTCACTTCTAACATTATCATTTAATACTCTGTTAAGCTTTTATAAAATGGAATCATTGGCATCTAGGTTTTCTTCTCCAAATTTTGCAGTTCTTATAGAAAAAATGGCAATCAGAGTTTGTAGTCAGCCTAGGCAACAGCGGAAACAGTGAACGACGCAGCTTCAATGGAAAGTTTACAGCATGTCACTTCCACGGTGGAAATATCAGTATTGGTCACTTCCATTGTGAATTCCAACACTGTTTCTTCATTTTCCAACAGATCTGTTCCAATTTGAAAGGTTCTTACGTTTTGATACTTATTTGATGACCTCTTTTTTGCTCTCCACTGCTGATTGTCAGCTGCCCACAAGGAATGCCCTCATCCACTGGATCTAATGAACATGGCTTAGCCATCAGCAGTCTATCCCTGACCCATTTAAGGGCCAGTGAGGAGATACTTTGCTTGGATTCAAGTTTTAAAATGAATGAATATTTCTGCTGCCCCTATCAGATTACTTGCACATACTGGACAAGAACTAGCAAGCATAGAAATAACAGTCTTCTGTATGGATCAACCACACCCCCTCTTGGAGGCAAGTCAACATTTGCTGTGCAGTTCCCATCTCCATTGTGCTCACTCCTTCAGCTGTTGGGCCACTAACTGGACATAGGTCAACTGGGGAAAAAGTCATAGTTTTATTCCTCTTAGCCATGGAGCTGGTGGCAGTTTATAAATGGTTTATTCAAATAATGGTTCGATAAACTCAAGTAAAATAAAATGTCTAACTGTATGAGGGACATTGATCTTGCTTTGGGAGATGAAACATTTTAGAACTATCCTTTTTTAATTTGCTTTTGTTAACCTAATAATTACCAGAACACTTCCTGGCAATCCTATTTTAGAGAAGATTCGTAGGATCTGTTTCCCTGGCAAGTTGTTATAAAAAACATCAACTTTTTTATGTTTTGAAATTGTTTAAATATATTAGCTTTCCTTGAGGGAACCACGGAGTGCCTGATAACTGTATTCAGTTACTGAGTATAAACCCCCAGGGCATGCTCACAAGATGTTCGTTACATCAGTCTTTTCATTTTAAATGAGCTCAGTAACAGTCAATAGGCTTTAATAAGTTAGAAAAAGCAAGTGTCACTGTACAAGGAAGCAGGCCGTTTGCATTTAAGGAGCATTAAGCATGAAATAGTGTGTAATTTGCCACACTGTGGCTATGTCAATTAAAGCAGCCTAGTTTACTGTGCAAATCAGAGAAAAAAAGTCCCAGGTGTGCACTTGCCTTTCTCTTCATTTTTCCTACAGTTCATTCAGATAGTCTCGCCTCTTGAAGTTTTGTAATTTAGACTCAGCCAGGATCGTGGGTTATTCTTCAGTTTCTCATTTCAGAGTCTATGAGAATGTCCTAGAGGTTAATTGAAGCAGAAGACTCATGTTTGAAAACAGGATTGTTTTATTAACAACTGCAAGGAAAAAAAAAAGTGCTGGAAAAACATGTCATCAGGGTTCATACATTGTAAGTGACTTGAAAATAAAAAGTGTTTCGGTCAGGATGATTCCTCACTCACTCATTTTATTTTTTCTTATCCTTACTAAGACAATTTTCCACTTTATAATCTCTCTTCACAGATTCTTGAAACTGACATAACTGATTACCCTTTCTATGTGTCTGCTGATGAACCGTTCTTTATTTAAATTCATTAATAAATGATGTACACGTTGCATTATAGTTCACAAACATTTTTTTTTACATGTTATTTTTACATGTTATTGCTGTCATCAGGTAACACTGCATTCATTTACATAACCTATATATAGTTGGATAATGCAAGGTAAAAAAAAAAATACATCCACCCTATATTAATTCGTATTTATTTACATGTAATTGGATAAGATTTGATTTTGCACACTGCCTTATTTAAAACAATAAATAAATAGATGGAGATATCACTTTTTGGCATCTTTATAACTGTCCTTGTAGTAGGCCTACAAGGGCAAATTTACTTTGTTGATGATATATAATTATACAACAAGGCTGATATACAACTAAGTTATAGAAAGAATAACGGAGAGTTGGTGAGATGAGGAAAGATCTACATATACCTGTTGCTCAGGCTGCTGCAGAGAGATTGACCTACTGCCTGCTGTGATATTGAGAAAAGATAAGTGTTTATTATCATTTTTTGTCTGCATTTTGATTTAATATCTCTGTAATCTGTACAACTGTACTTATTCTTCTTCTTGTGTGTTATAGCTGTATATCTTAGTGTTGACCTCAGTTGTAGTGAAATCCTTTGTTTGGAGGCCTTGTCTGTTTTCTTAGAGGCAGTAAGTTTTCAGAACTTGTTTCATCCGGCCAAAGTATTCCTGCATCTATATTGTTTGGTTTCTGTCCTGTGTTTTAAATCATATATACCTGTTGCTCAGGCTGCTGCAGAGAGATTGATCTACTGCCAGCTGTGATATTGAGAAAAGATAAGTATTCTCATTTTTGTATGCATTTTGAATTAATATCTCTGTAATCTGTACAACTGTACTTATTCTTCTTCTTGTTTGTCCCCACCCAGCCTCCCTGTTCTTGTTTTGGTGTTAGTGTTAGTGGCTCTGGAATTGCCCACCCCTCCTGTAAGTCTGTATTTGAACACTCCTCCTGAGTCAATCTCATTTGTTCACTTAACTGAATACAGTGAGATCATATTCTGAGTCTAGTGTTCACTGTACGTAATACAGAGAGAAGATCTGAGAAGGCCAACCCACTTAGGTTCTTCCTTCATCTCTCCTTGCACTTTACTAACAAAAAAAAAAATCATCTGCTTTTACTGTATTTGTGTTTCCTCCTACTTTATTTTGCTTTTGCCACTTTTTAAAAGTACTCAATTTTATTTATCCTGCTGCACTTATTGCTGCTTGGTAGTAGCCTGATTAAATTGTAACTGTTATTCTAAGTCTTTTGGTTTAAGCACTTGGGCTTCATACTGGTTGTTTTACATCAAGAAGGTTTGCGGTCTGCACTGTTGTGGCAGGACAGGTAGCTTGCATTCTTCTAAGATGGGAATTGCTGATTGAAAGCTCGGTGTCTGCTATTCTAAAAGTGTATTAGTTCTGGTTTAAGCACTTGGGCTTCAAACCAGTTATTCTACATTAAGAAGGTTTGTGGTCTGCACTCTTGTGGGAGGAGAGGCTGGATTCTGCCCTTCTGAGCTTGGAATTTCTGGTCACAGGCTTATTGTGTCTGCTTATTCGAACTGTTTCTTTCTGAAATTGGTGCACCTTGTTGCTGTAGCATAGGACCAGATTCAGGCATGCTGAATATAACTTTGTTTGTATAACTTGAGCACTGATCCAAGCCATCTTTTTTGGAGAAAGTTCCCTTGCACCCTAGTAGCGGAAGTGTGCAGTTAGAACTTGTCTGATTGAAGACTACTGGAACAGGGCTCAGTTTTGACTTTTTTTCTGGTTAATTGGGTAACTTGTTTAATTCAGATTGTTCGTTTTCTATTGTTTTATATATTAAAAAAATGTTGCACTTTATTCATCTGCTTTTACTGTATTTGTGTTTCTTCCTACTTTAATACTAGGGCATTGACTACAACTCTGAACTGAGATATATAACAATAAGCATCTTTTTATGCGCATTTAAAGAGTTTTTTTGATTGTATCTGCTTTATTTTCTGAAAAAAAAAAAAAAAAATATATATATATATATATATATATATATATATATATATATATATATATACTTGTTTCCTGCCTTTCTAAGCTAGTATAGTCCAGTTTTCAGGTTAGTGCTGAATTCAGGGTTGTGTTACAAATGTATGTGTTTGCCCATACATTACTTGGATAGAAGGAAGTTTCTCTGTTTACCTGTGAGAGAGGGGAGCTTTGAGTAGCCTATTTGTCCCTGGAGGAGTGGTTTCAGCCCAGAAAGTAGTAGTTTATTGGCCATTTTGGGCTAATTTCTCTTTCATTTCCCTGCTATAAAACTGCATTTGCCCGGTTTTGTGTGCCGGGCAGCGCCAGTTAGCTAGGGTATAACTATTCCCGGCTCCACAAAGTCTCCTCTTCAATTTTTCCCTTGGAACTAGACAAACTTTCAACTTAAGCACTCAAGCCATTCATTTCTCAGCCTGGCACTTACTCAAAACTCATAGCAAGCACTTATAAACCCTAGCACTACAGAAGGACAAGGCTCTCTATTCGTCCCTACCAGCTAATCAGTAAAACAGCTCACTTTACTTATTCAGGCATGTCCAAAGGGCAGTTTCAGGTGTACTCTCCAGTCCAACTGGTGAATCTGGGCATTTTGAGGCAATATTACAACTTCCTCATTTACACAGACAACCCTCTCCTCCTACCACCAAACACTAATACATGCAAGAGATGTAATTATACAGTCAAACTAGAGGCTAAGCTCTCTTAACCCAAGACTGGATCAGACAGTCAAGAGGAGAAGGGAAACACTGGCATCACACCACCAGTCTCACATAGACCCATTAAACCAGCACCGGCAAAAAACACATGTAAATACACGAAAACATACTCGGAGGCTCTAAATAAAAATCTGCAAAAGCAGCAGAGCCCTCCAAAGCAGACATCCAAGCAACCTCCACCCCCCCCCCAACACAAACCATGAAACACATACTTCACAAAACCAGTGTGCCACACAATCACAGCCCTCAAGGCAAAATAACATACCCAACATACTAGTAATAGGTGACTCTATAGTCAGGCACACTGACGTCCCACTCACTAGGCTGAATAAGGAGAAGCTTACTGTTAGCTGCCTGTCAGGTGCCAGGATCCACCACATAACACAAGCACTCAGGTCACTCCAGAGCAAGTACAAATATGACTGTCATTGTCCATGTTGGTGTGAATGACCTGAGCCATACCTCCCTGGACTACATGAAAAGAGACATGGAAGAGCTCTCTGATCACGTAGCCCAGGCCAGTATGACCCTGACCCTGAGTAGCATCCTGCCCTCACCAAGAAAGATACCACGGTATAAAGAAAAAATTATCAAGTTCAACAATTGGCTAATTTTCTGGTGTCATTCAAAGAGGATCCAGTGTCTGTCTGCCTGGGATGACATGCTTGACAAGCCATGCTGCTTCACTAGAAATGGCTTGCACCTGTCACCCTTAGGCTTTTGAATACTGGCCAAGGCTCTTGACACCCCCATAGTGCCTTTTTTAGGCAAGGCTCAAAAGACAAACTCACTGCTGTATATAGCACAAGTAACAAAAATCTGATGGTAATACTACTCAATGCCAGAAGTCTAAACCTTAAAATGCACGCACTCGAGGCACTCCTCAGTATGGAGAAAATTGATATATGTGCAGTAACAGAAACCTGGTTTAAGGCTCCATATAGCACCCCAGCACTACCAGGCTACAACTCATACCATACATTTCAGCCACAGAACCCGGACCGAAATACAAAAGGAGGGGGAGTATCCATATTCATCAAGGATAACCACACTTCCAGGTTAGTGGCACAGCACGATGCTTCAGAGATTATCCACGTGCAACTAACAAAGGGCAAAACTGCAATTCAAATTGTAGCTTGCTGCAGATCACCCACCATGTCCCAGGACCCCCATGCCACATTTCTGGAAACACTGGGTAACATAAAGGTCCTACCAAACACCCTAATATTGGGTGATTTCAACTACCCAAACATTAACTGGGAGAACTATCAAGTACTAACTCCCTTGCCCAACATTTCCTAGAATTTATAAACTCAAATGCCCTGGAACAACTGCCCAACACTCCCACCAGAGGTGACAACATATTGGACCTGGTCATCACAAACATGGGTGACCGGTGTTACACACTGGCGGTCAACCACTCGTTGGTTAGATCTGACCATAAACAAATCACTTTGGATATCCACATTCCGCCCCCACCCCCGGACAAGGAAACCACCATGAAAATCTTTTCAAAAACAAACTTCACATTACTTAAGATGGAGGTGGAAAGTTTCAAAGCCCCCATGCTAAAGGATAATGCTGTCCAAGCTGCAAAATCCTTTACTAATGCATTCTATGGGCACCTACAAGAATGCATGGATCGTGCTATCCCAAGAAAAACCAAGACTCACTCCTCCAAGAAAAGGAAACTAGTCTGGTGGACCCCTGCCATAAACAAGCTATACAATAGAAGGAAGAAACTAGTACAGAAAAGAGTAAAATCCCAAGAAGGGAAGACATCCCTGATCAGTATCAGCAAGAAACTACGATCCCTCATAAAATCGTCCAAGGCGAGCTTTGAAAGAAAACTTGCCAAGGACTCCAAAGATAACCACAAGGCATTCTTTAGCTATGTCAAGAATCTAAGTGGCAATGCTCAGATCTACTCGGAATTAGTGCAGAATGGCACAAAATACACTGAACCAACTGATATTGCCAACATCCTGGCAGACAGGTTCAGTGCAACCTTCACCCCCCTCTCACCCCCAAAAGGGCCCATAACCATACCAGAAGAATGTACAGCCCCTGAAATCACAGGCACTCAGGTTAAAACAGCCCTCCCCAAAGCTAAAAACAGAGCATCAATGGGACCAGACGGTGTCCCAGGCTGTGTCCTACATGAGCTCAAAGATGAACTAACCCCTCACCTAAACACACTGTTCAAACTCAGCCTCTTCACAGGCTATGTACCCATAGAGTGCTGCACAGCAATGACTATTCCGCTCCACAAATGTGGAGCTACAACAGACCCCAGGAACTATCACCCTATAAGCCTGACTAGCTTGGTCTGCAAGGCTATGGAGCGCATCATCATTGGACTCATTAACAGAGACATTGGAAACCTCCAAACACTGGACCCTACCCAGTTCGGCTTTGTTGAGGGCAGATCATGCCTCCTAAACCTGGTGGAATTCTTTGAGAAAGTTACCAAGGCTACAGATGAGGGAAAGGTGGTACACACAGCCTACCTAGACCTCGCAAAGGCCTTCAACACCATTCACCATTCTGGTATTATAGACAAGCTCACCAGCCTGTACATAACCCCCTATGTCACAAGATGGGTTGCCAATTGGCTCATGGACAGAACCCACATGGTGAGAGTTGTAGGAGCTAGGTCTGACTCTAAACTGGT